>NC_090255.1:39015458-39095458 GCF_037325665.1 Littorina saxatilis
TGTTCGGATAGCTGGCAAACGCTTTGCTGTTAAAAGTGCGAAGACGGTTTCGCGAGAGATCAAGAGCATGCAGAAGATTTTGCTTATTCGAGAACAAATGGTTTTCTTCCATGTTCAAGAGAGAGTTTCCGGCTAGATTAAGTTCTCGCAGATTGTGCAGCTTGTGCAACATATCCATTCCAAGAGTCGTCAGCCGGTTGTCACTCAGATCCAACACTCTCAGGTTGGGCAGGTCCATTACCAGCAGCTCCACTATCCCACACGACGCTAGCCTGAGCCACGTCAGATACACGTTGGAGCTGACGTCATTCATCGTCATGCCGGACCCCAAAGCGTCAAGGTAGCGCAGCTGAGGGAAGGAGGGGGCGGGGAAAGGGCGGGGACAGACGAAGGCGTGGCCATGACAGCTGCAGTGGGAGGGACACAGGGCCTGACACAGCCACTCGTCATCACGCTGCGGACACTGGGGCCAGCCGTCACACAGGTGGTCAGGGTGCACACAAACGCTGGACGAGCGGCAGCGGTAGAAGCCTGGACACTGGTGCTGCAGGCAGTGAACCTCGTCCTCCTTGCCTGGGCAGTCCGCCACGCCGTTACAGAACAGGTACACGGGCAGGCAGTAACCGTCTGAGCAAGAAAAGTGGGTTTCGGGACACCCTAAGTTGAGGCTGCCCTGCCGTCGCTGGGATAAGTGCCCCGTGCTATTGAAGTCAACGACGACAGGGGGAGGGTAGCGGTAGAGGACGGGAATCTCTATCGTTTTGTAGGAACTGCACTGCTCGTCTGAGCCGTCCCAACAGTCCTTGTACATGTCGCAGTGTCGGTCCTGTGACACACACTGACCATTGTGGCACGTGAAGCCTGCACACTGCTCTCTGTGCACACACCACGCCTCGTCTGACGCGTCGACACAGTCCTCCCTGAAGTCACACACTAAGCTGTAGGGCAGAGTTCTCCTGCCGTTATCACACGGAAACATTGCCACTGTGACGTCATTGCCCACGACTAAAACGTCACCGATGCCATCCACGGTCACACCAAGGATTGCGTTAGGATGCGTGTTTTGCAAGGGACAGAACTGAATGTCGTTATTCCTCCCGCACTTTGTCTCTCGGTCACAGGACAAGAAGTCGTGGGTCACGTGACCACTTGTACAGGCAAAGAGCGAGATGTTGGTTGCGCGTGGGTTGGACCAAGGAAAGGGTATTGTGGGGAATGCCGCCGTCATGTCTGACTGCTCCGCAGGTGGCACCTCATGCTGGCAGGCAAAACATCGGTAAACCTCGCTGTCAATGCACGGCGCGGAGAATTCCATGACAGCTGGCTTCAATGTCCAGAAGAATTCAACGTTGAAGCACAACCTGTTCTCTATGTCGAAGGAGAAATCACTCATCCCTTCCTGGACTCCCAAGGACACATTTATGTTTTGTGCCGCAGACCCGTCAACCCAAAACAACGAGCGTTTGTAGACGTCCGGGGTGTAGGAGTCTGCCGACGTCAGACCGATGAAGGCGCGATAAACGTTCTTGCCCTGGTGATAGAGCTTGGAGAAGTCGTTCCACTCTGAATCCGTCTTCATCATGGCCAGTTGTCCGCCCAGCCTCCGACAGTGCACTTTGGCTGCTATCCACGACAGCGTTGCTCCCCAGTCAATGAGTTGGTAGCACTTGTGTCCTGAGGCCACCATTCCCTCGCACGCAGGGCTGCTGAACGGACAGTGGCCTCCCTCATCCTCTCCCCCCTCGCACTCCCTCTCCATGTTGCAGTGCACGTGCTGACGAAAGCTGCTGTACAGTGGTGTCGAGCACTGGAAGAGTCCATTGTGAAGCTGGCGGGGACTTTGAGACCGCGGATGAAAGGAGAAGAGCATTTTAAACCCCGTACCAGTTACTTCACAACCGCGGCCGTACCTGGTATCGAACCAGATGAGCAACGATGTGTTGAAAATATGTGCTGGTATCACGTGCGTGCCGCAATATCTCATCTCTTGGCTTCTCGTGCCGTTTTCCCGCACAGTATACAGAACAAGACCACGCTGTCGTGCGCAAAGGGTGTACAGCCTGTCCATGTCCATTCTGGCAAAACTGACCATGACGACGTGGTTTTCAGGCACGATCAACAGGTAAGAAGCGTTCACATTACAAAAGACTTGATGCACGCCGTCATAGTTCCACGGTGTGACGTAGCCTGTCGTCGATGACGTAAAGACCACTTCCAGTTTTTGTCGAACGTGTTCCTTGGTGGCTTCAAAGTGAGAGAGAAAATTCGCGAATTGGGGAGCGAATGCTTTAAAATAAAGCACTGACTCCACAAAGATATGTGAATGAAGAGACTTATCAGAAGGAGTCAAGGTCAGTTCTGTGCTGGTCAATCCTTCTTCTTCACTTATTATGATATAAGCCGAGCCCACAGCATACTCTTCATATTGATTCTGCATTTTGCCTATAAGGTAATACCCCTCGGGGGCGTGGACACTCCACAGACATCTCGCATCAGGGGTAGCCTCCAAACCGTCCTCGTTTACGATCCCGCGAAGCACAAAACTGCTCCCGGAAAATCTCAGCTTTTCTCCTTGGAGGCACGATCGCAGGGATAAGACAAACTCTCGGGTCTGCCTGCTCAGGTTGGAGGACATAGTCTGCTCACTGAGCCCCGATTCCACAGGAGTGGTGACCGACTGATATGAACTGGCGTTCACTAATGGTTGGTTTGTTGCTCTGTCGGTTTTAGAATCATCAGGCCCGTTTAGTCCTTTTAATGTTGTAGCTGGCGCCACGTGAGTACTAACTGAAAAGTCTGAATTTAGGTTGACCGAGAGTTGGCTTGTTGGTCTGTTGGTTTTAGATTGTTTAGGATCGAGGGTTGTTGAGTTGCTGGAACATGCTGAGACGTTTAAAGAAGCCTTTGTCAGCTGAGTTGTTGTTGGGCGTTCTGTGGAAGTGGTCAAGTAGGCGAAGCTGTGACTGCGAACAGTTGTAGCTGACAACACGACAGTGCGTGAACACAACTGTAACGTGGCAGAAAAGAGCAGAAGGTGGAATCCCTTTCTCGTGTTTGACGGAAACATCTCCATGGGGTCTGGTTTGTATATTTAGATGCAAAATGAGCCGGCCAATTCAACTTGAACTAGCGATGGTAGGGTTCTGTCTTTCTTTGTTTTGTTCTTATGCCAAAAAACACACCCTCTTAATGGCTTCAGATCAGTTTCTTCAGTAGAGGATTTGAACAGGAACCAGCAGTTGATCTGTAGGTTTTAGCCAAGCTCAGTGGCGCAAGCTAGAGGATCTAAAGGCATAGGCTTCCACTCTGTTTCTAACGAATCACTGTGTTTTGAATGGTTCACATACTCAATGCCATCGCTCGTTTAACGGTGGAACTGGTGGTACGACATATATTGCTCCGGAATGGAAGGTCTATATAGAGAACTGTATGGGAAATTCTTCCCATGAAGACTTGAACATGGCAGTCACGTGACCACAAAAGGGTTTATTGTGGATCATGGCAGACAAAGATGAAAAAGCATTTATCAATGTCCGCTTAGTTAGAACACATTAATGGTAAGGCACACACACAAAAAGTCTGTTTACGGTAACAGGCAAAAAAAATAGGGTCGGTAGGTCGGGATTTTTTTTCTTTCAAAAAAACATATTTTTAAGTTATTTTGCCAAAAAAACAAAAGATTTTTTTTAATTTTTTTTTTCCCAAATGTCAAAACTAAGTCTTGGGTCGCGCGAAAAAATAGGGTCGGTCGGGATACCGTAAACAGACTATTTTTTGTGTGTGGCCTAACTACCTTCAACAAACTTGAACACAAACTTTTCTTAGCTGTGTTATACGCGGTGCTGTTTAATGATTGGTAGACACAGTGATATGTGTTCTCAGGACATTGTGCTCTCACACTTGGTAGACACAGTGATATGTGTTCTCAGGACATTGCGCTCTCACACTAGACACAGTGATATGTGTTCTCAGGACATTGCGCTCTCACACTTGGTAGACACAGTGATATGTGTTCTCAGGACATTGCGCTCTCACACTAGACACAGTGATATGTGTTCTCAGGACATTGTGCTCTCACACTCTTGGAAAACCCTCAGCAAGTCCCGCGTACATTTGGTGGTATGAAAGGCCTGTTAGAATGTGATCACGGTGAAACGTAGCCTACCCCAAATGCCCAGACCTGTGCGTCCAAACTCCGGTTGTACCGGAATTTATCGCAAATGTGAGATTTGATTTAGTAGCTTTGCCTTTGGCGAAAAATATTTTTCCGTAAAAAAATCACAATACAATACATACCATAAGATAATTTTAGTACGAAAATGTTTTAAGAAGACACATTCCAATACATTTATTTAATGGAAGCAGGAATAAGACATATATTATTCACTGATAAAGGTCACAGTGTTCAGCTGCTACAAAATCAAAATGAATGAAACTGTAAATTTTCGCACAAACCTCAGGTAAAGTGATAGTCATGAACTCTATTAAGTCTTCCTTCTCTGATGGGAAAAAAGACTACGCTTCCATTCATCTTAGACAGGTTTAGGTATAACTCCACCTGGAACAAAATTGATCTCGCAAGATTAATTTCAAGATCCACACAAAATTCATCCATTATCAAAACAATCCATTTAAAAAGAGTAATGTTATTAAATCACTTTTCGCCTTCATTTGAAGTGTTACAATTGCTGCTTATGTCACTGTGTGTGTGTGTGTGTGTGTGTGTGTGTGTGTGTGTGTGTGTGTGTGTGTGTGTCAGTGTGTGCGTGCGTGTGCGTGCGCGCGTGTGTGTGCATGCGTGCGTGTGTGTTGTGTATGTGTGTGTGCGTGCATGCGTGTTTTGTGTGTGTGCGTGCGTGCGTGCGTGCGTGTTTGTGTGTGTGTATGTGTGTGTGTGTGTGTGCGCGCGCTCGCGCAATCAGAGAGATAGCTTAAAAGACTATCGATCATTTGAGAACAGACATAATATTAACTTCAAGATGTATTTGAAGATCTCATTTTTCATGCGACTAATGACTATTTGAAAAATGTAGAGATTGATTAAGTTATTTCCAGGCGTTTACAAAATGAACACTTTTGAAGTAAATATTTCATTCAATGTTTCCCATATAGAAATAGATACTGTATATAATCAATCATCATGCTCTGGCTTTTGTGCCTTGATAATTCAGACATTTAACAATTACATGCAAATGATTTTCTAGAGTGCAATATATACGTTTGTCATCATTTTCACGAGTTTTCATTCACAAGCACCTTGGAAATAAATCTCATGTTCCCCAGGCAATAAATCGAGGTGGTGAATGGGTTTGAGCTTTCATGTGAAACGTGGATTGTCAAAGTAAAAGCCAATCAGGCTGATTGTTTGATGTGTGGAACCATCGCGGCTTTGGATTTGTGTTTCCGAGGAGAACGATTGTAAGCATTCACTCTCAAAGACCCAATCAATGTTGATAATTACCGCGGCGACTCATGGTCAATTTGCAACTTATCTCTGTAATCGCAAAATCCACAACGAAAAGTCATAATCACTTAAAAAGAAAAGAAATATGCTCAACACTTACTGAACTCACACACGTGTATGATCGCAGCTCTGTACATTTTCAGACTGGAAGAAAAGCGTCAACAAGCTACGTTTGACGTCACATACAAGGTTGACGTGTTATCTCGAGCTACTGTGACGATACTTTGTGGCCCGGAGTTGGATTCTAAAAATTCGTCTCCCTGTGGGTTATTGTGCATTTTGTTGCACAACCAAAATGATGACAAAAACGATGTTTGGTGGCTTGTCGTCAGACCAGCATTTTGTTGTTGGTCCTCGGGGAGCATATCGCCTTTTGTCTCATATTTATCAACCGCGGCCTTCGGCCTTGGTCGATAAAGATGAAACAAAAGACGATACGGTCCCCTTGGACCAACAAAAAAGCTGGTCTGTCAACAAGCTACCAAACATTATATATATAATATCCCATGACCTCCCTTCTTTGTCTGTGTAAATGTACTCTAGGTAGATCTAGGTATATTTCTTGTATTTCCATTGTTCTCTTGTTACATCTATGATGTAACTATTGCACTCTTATAACACATAAAATAGAGGATAAATAAGGGTGCACGAAATACATCATATATAGCTGGCTCTACTTTCTGTCGTCTTTAAAGGCATACTAACGCACTCCCGTGTTTACAAAGTGTAGTTTGCCCACAATCGATGTCAAACGCACCATAAGACCATATAATGACGATACGTCACCATGCGCGGACCATAATACATGCATTACAGCTTGTTCTAGCCTCTGAAAAAGTGAGGATGTCAACAAAGCCGCGGTGTTCTCTCCCTTGCATCAACGTTACATGTGTTGCCAAATCTATAAATAGGACGATCCAGATCAAAATGAAAATTCAAATATCTCAACATTTAAGGGGTCCTAGACCACAATATTTTGCAGGGAACTTAATTTAGTCTGTCTCCAGCTGTTGGTAAAGCAATTAGCGTGTATAGTCATCGAGTACATATGGCTTTAACATTCCAAAATGCACATGTACCTATAGACCGGATGTGCCAGGGGTAACCACGCTTTTGAGAACTTGCGCGAGAGTCGTTGAGTTTTAGTCTCGACTTGCTGAGACTATCATCGTAGCGTCATAGATTTCCTGACGTCTGTCGTCCATCGCGTCATATTAAGGGGACGTAATCTGTTATGTTTCCTTCTATTCGCTGTTCTATTTCTCTCTTGTGATCAACATGACAAGCCGTATGTGTTTGAGTGTGTGTGCTCGTGCTCTCAACTGAAAACAAAAGTCAAACTAGCAATCGTTAAAAACCCAGTCCGTCCGACCAGCACTGCTATGTTCAGACTATGCTCATGTGAAGTTACAGCGTGCCCGGTACACACGCCCTTATCAGTACATCATCGACTACGAGTGTTCTCTGGACAAGCTGTTTTATGCATTTTGCGAGTATTTCTAGCTCTTCTGTGGTGCAGTAGGCCCTTCTAGACGATTGTATCGTTTTGTGTCTGTGTTAGTTGAATGTTTATGGACGCATTCGCTCCGGGTTCCATGTACAGAAACGGACACTGCAGTAACAGTTGAAGAGATAATGGCTTCACTTTATTGTTTGGCTTCTAGGCCATCTTGGCGGTAACATCGTACAACACTGCGCATGTCTCGCGCGTACATTCACACACATAATAGTGACGTAGTTCACAGTCTATTAATATGTATCATGTGACGATCACATGATAGCAATATCGACACATCCCCTTTTCTTTACATAAACAAGTCCAAAGACTTTTACTGTCCAAACTTCACGGGAAAATGAATTCTCTGCACATAAAATTCTCATTCTCACCATAGTCCAATAGGCTGAGATTATTTTTACGCCTAGATTAATTTCACACATTCACACTGACTGGACATCTTGACTAGAGCATCATTTCACAACTCCAATAATAACAACACATTCTCTCTCTGGACAATGAAACTTTACTGGACAATAATTCAACGCCTTGAATTAAATTTATCACATTCACTCACAACGCGGGACATAAACAATACCACCAAATGTTTACTTTCTTCACTGTCTATCTTTTCTCTTCAAACAAAACACACAAACAACAAATACTGAACTGTCTCCTACAGTCTTCAGTCTTTAGGTTTTGACATAGTCATTCAGGTAAGCTGGTGGTTTAACCTGACGTCCACGAGAAGTGGTTTGACTTTGACCTGTGTCTGTTTTACCTGCGGTTTGTGACTTCATGAACTTGACTTTGATGCGTTCAGTTTTCTTTTCATTTGGCTGAATCTTCACAGGTGTTTTAGTTTCAGGTGTGTTTGTCGCACTCACAGGAGTACTGACTTTGGTCACCTGAGTCTGACTATCAGCTACTGCTCTGTAGTTTTTCACTGCTTGGTCATTTAGCTGTCTCTGCCTATCAAGGTCTGTTTTTCGAGTGATTGTCTCCCTTGGACCAGTGTTGGTCAGTGTTTCTCCAGTTGTTCTGATTTGACGCCTGTTGCGTCTGTATGCTTTACCATTTTCTGTGTGCAGTTTGTAAGACCTGACATCTACCTGTTGCTCTACTTTTGCTTTTGTCCAAGTTTTGCCTAACTTCACCCTCACGGTTTGACCTGGCTGTAGGGTTTCTAGTTCTGCTGTACCTTTGTTATAGCACTTTGCCTGTTTTTCTTTTCTTTTGATCAGATTGCCAGTCACGTTTGTGCACGTCTGCGGTTTTAGCAGAGTTTTGGCTGTAGGAATTCTGGTTTTGGTTCTTCTGCTGAACAGTCTTTGCACTGGAGAGGTTTTCATCACCTCCGATGGTATGTTCCTTAACTCTAGTAGAGCCAAGTACGGATCTGTTTTGCTTTCTACAGCTTTCATGATCAGAGTTTTTGCTTGTTTGACCGCATTTTCTGCCTTTCCGTTGGATTGCGGATAATATGGCGAACTGGTTATGTGTTCGAATCCCCAAGCCTCAGCGAAATCTCTGTATTTGTCTGAGCTATACGGCGGACCGTTATCAGAGATGATCTTATCAGGGATTCCATGTCTGGCTAAATGGGCTTTTGTCTTGTAGATGACTTCTTCTGCTGTTTTGTTCTCAAGGCGATCGACTTCAAAGAAATCAGAGTAGTAGTCTACCACTACCAGGTACGACTTCTCTTGAAAGTCAAAGAGATCACACCCTAGCGTTTCCCAGGGCCTTTCAGGTATTGGGTGGGAAATCATGGGCTCTTTCTGTTGGTTGCTTTGGTGTGTCTGACAAGTTGCACATTTGCTCACCAACTTTTCTATGTCTGCGTTCATTCCTGGCCAATAGACCAGTTCTCTTGCCCTTCTCATGCAACCCTGAATCCCAGTATGAGCCTGATGGAGCAAGTGTAGGACTTTCTCCCTCATTTCTGTTGGTACAATGATCCTTTCTGCCTTGAAACAAAGACCGTTCTGAGTCGATACTTCCTCTCTGAATGGAAAGTAAGGTTGAAGACCTAGCGGTAAGCTTTGTCTCGACTCAGGCCAACCTTCTTGTGTTATTTGCATCAGCCGACACAAATCTTTATCACGTTTTGTTGCCTCTTTCAACTCTTCGAGTCGCCCTTCAGACACGGACACATGCGCGGCCATGTCAATGCTCTCGATTTCCTGCTCTATTTCTGTCTGGAAAATCTGTTCGCTCTTCATTTTCCCTGCTTTGTGTGACCTGACCACAGCTCTGCTGAGCGTGTCAGCGAGATACATCTCTGTACCTTTCTTGTACACCACAGTGTAGTCAAACTTTTGCGTTCTCAGCAACATGCGTTGCAGACGTTTTGGCGCTGCCAACAAGGTTTTGTTGTGAATGGGAATCAACGGCTTGTGATCCGACTCCACCTCAACATGTCTACCATACACATAGCGCTCGAAACGTTCCAGCCCGAAGAGAATCGCAAGCATTTCCTTCTCTATTTGCGCATAGTTGCGTTCAGTTTGGGTCAGCGCTCGCGACGCGAACTGTACCGGTTGTCCATCTGACAACAAACACGCCCCCAGACCGAACTCAGACGCATCACACTGAAGAGTAGTTTTCGCACCAGGGTCAAAAAATCGCAAAACCGGTGGTTCAGTCAACATGCGCTTGATCTCATCAAACGCTTTCCCGTGCAGGTTCTCATCCCAGCGGAAATGCACGTCTTTTTTCACCAGCTCACGCAGAGGCGCTGCGACCTCCGACAGACGTGGTGCAAACTTCTGGAGATACCCTACCATCCCCAGAAGTCTCTGAACCGCCGCTTTGTCTTCTGGCTGCGGAAACGACTTGATTGCATCGACTTTCTTCATGTCACACTTCAACCCGTCCTTTGAGATCACGTGACCCAGATACGAGACCTCAGTTTTCCTGTACTCGACCTTCTCTTTGTTCAGTTTGATGTTCTTCTCGCGACATCTCTGCAAGAACAACCGAACGTTCTGGTCATGGTCTTTTGCTGCTTCTTTCTCTGTGTCTCCCGACCCCCACACAATGACATCATCATGGACTGCGAACACGCCCGGCAGTCCGTTCAGCGCATCATCGACACGGCGCTGAAATTCCTCTGGACATACCGACGCACCGAACGGCATTCTAGTCCAGCGAAATTTTCCGAAAGGGGTTTCAAACGTTGTCAAGAGACTGCTTTCGTCGTCCAGGACAACGTGCCAGAAGCCATTGCGCATGTCGAAATGCGAGAAAATCTTTGCGCCTACCATCGACTCTAACGCGTCATCAATGCTCTTCATGGGGTAATCATTTCTTTTCAATGCCTTGTTCAAGGGTTTTGGATCTATGCACAACCTAGCCTGACCATTGGGCTTCAACGTCACAACTACGCTGCTAATCCAATCAGTTGGTGTGTTCACCGGAACGAGGACCCCTAACTCAAGCAGACGATCAATTTCTGCTTTGACCTTCTCTTTGACAGCTATGGGCCACTGACGACATGGAAGCTTCACTGGAGGAACCGATGGGTCTGTTTCAAACGTTAGCTTTCCGTCCAGAGCCCCAACCTCCCCTTTGAATACGTCATCAAACCCTGTGAGAACATGCTTATCCCCTGTGCCTATGGCTGAAATGTTCTCGACATTGACCGTGATCAACTGCATGTGTTGGCTTGCTCTACAGCCCAAGATATCCTTCACTTTGGCGTTCACTACCACAAAGCGCACTTTGTAGCTTTTGCCGTTCTTTGGATTGACCACAGGCAGAATACGCTCACCTAGAGGAGTTACTGGTCTTTTGTCATACATCAACAAGCGTTTGTTGCTTTTGGTCAGCTTTGTCAACGCTACGTCTCCCGTCACAGTCTTGTACGTCTCTACGGACAAACTGTTGATAGTGGCTCCACTGTCAAGTTGCAACGATGTCGTCACTCTGTCATGTCCAACAAGCATTTTTGCATGCACAGATTTATCAACATCATCAACAGACAAAACATGTTCATCATCATTTTCACTCATCGTCAGAACAAAATGACCATCATCATCATCACTCTCTTCATCAGACATTTCATGCACTTGCCTATCTGAGCTTTGTTTGCACTGACGAGCAAAATGGTTCTTCTTTTTGCAACGATTGCAAGTCTTGCCATATGCGAAACAGTGTTCCTTGCCTTTCTTGTGCGATTTGCCACAATACACACACGCTTTCACACCACTGTCTCTTTCGCCCATACCTCTACCATCATGACGATCATGCTTCGACTTCGGGGTAGCACCCTTGTCCTTCTGACTGTTTGTCTTTTTTCTCACATGCACACCGACACGATGTAGGGCTTCATCACCAGCCATACTCTTGGCCTGCTGGGCTGCTGCCTCACTCACTCTGCAGATCTCAATGCACTTTTTCAAAGTTAGACCTGACTCTTGCAAGAGTTTTTCCCGAACCGTGTCATCTGACAGTCCAATAACGACTTGATCGCGTAGCATCCTTTCTTCGAATGTCTTGAAGTTACAGGAGCTAGCTAGTTGTCGGAGTGCTCCGATGTACGTGTCGATCGTTTCCCCCTTCTCTTGCTTTCGCTGGTGAAACTTGTAAGTCTCGTAGACTTCTGATGTCTCCCCCACACAGTAGGCTTCGAACAAGGGAATTATCTTCGTAATTTTGTCCTTGTCGTCTGCAGCCTCGAAAGGCAAACCTTCGAACACGTCCCTTGCACCATCACTGAGACAAGTCTTGAATACTGCGGCTCGATACTTCTCATCCTGAGAATCAAGACGCGATGCTAGTTCGTATGTCTCCCACGACAGCTTGAACTTGCGCCAAGTCGCCTCCAAACCTTGTGCTGAAAGCTCAAGTCTCTGAGGTAACGGAACTTTGACGGTTACCGACCTCGGCTGCGCTGCTACTCCGTCTTCTGCCATGATGATTCTGACACCATGTATCGTTTTGTGTCTGTGTTAGTTGAATGTTTATGGACGCATTCGCTCCGGGTTCCATGTACAGAAACGGACACTGCAGTAACAGTTGAAGAGATAATGGCTTCACTTTATTGTTTGGCTTCTAGGCCATCTTGGCGGTAACATCGTACAACACTGCGCATGTCTCGCGCGTACATTCACACACATAATAGTGACGTAGTTCACAGTCTATTAATATGTATCATGTGACGATCACATGATAGCAATATCGACACAACGATGAAGGTGTCCACGATCTCAGGAGATCCGTGTGTAACCACTAGGTATTCAGTCAAATCCGTGTAAGAGGCTTTCAACTGACGGGGACAACCAAGCCACAATTATGCACCGACTTGTCGACATAGATTAACAGACGTGCCTTTAGAATTTATATATTATATATATATATATTAGGTATGAACGTATGTGCAGAGGTGCCTCATCTGAACAGACAACTAAAGCTTGATGTTTCCGTCACACTTTGTCTTTTAGATCTTCATGATCTCGTGATTTTTTATATGGCTTGTATTTCAGCCAAGACCCAGCGGGAATATCAAAGGGACTCACTCCCCAGAGGCTCGTGAGTCCCTTGATATTCATCCGCTGGGTCTTGACTGAAATACAAGCCATAGGCTCGTGAGTCCCTTTGATATTCCCGCTGGGTCTTGACTGAAATACAAGCCATATAAAAAAAACACTCGTGTTGTAACCTCTATATATCCACTTCTTGCTGGGCACATACAAGCTTATATCCTGCAGTAGAGACTACAGCTGGTATGAAATCCATCCTGCAATGATGGGTCACTTTCTGCTAACCCAGGGTAAGTCTTTTCATCACATGCACCACTGTGCGTCAAAGTGGCGTCTGTGACGTTTTTTTGTTTACTGACTAATTAGTTTAAACGTCCTCTTTGGACCAATTGGCCTATCTTCGGACAGGTAGAGTTAATATGCTATGTGTGTGGGGGGGGGGGGAGGGGGGGCAAAACACTGGACAGATAATGATATGCAAACAAAGAACACATATGATCGTGTTATAATCCTGGAAGTCTGTTGTTGCGGTATTTCAAAATGGGGATGGAAGTAAAGATTTTGTTGGGGGTTGTTGCCTTAGTTTACGCGGAATATGGTTGGAGTGGAGCGGTTTTGTATGCGTATTTGCTTTTTATTTATGTAGAATATTTTTAGACTTTTGTATCATACCAAAATAACAAAATAAATAACCGACTGAATAAGTAGCTAAATACACAACTGGAAAAATAATACAATATTTATCATTTGAATCTTTAATCTTTATCTAGACCAAGGAAACTATTGAAATAACTAGCTAACTAAATAGAATGGGGAACTTAAAAAAAAAAAAAGAAAAAAAAAAGAATGGGGAACTTTGGTTCAGGTAGGTGGGCAGTATGTGTTTTAGCCTTGATTAAATCGAACTATGCTTCGCGTTTTAGGCGCGTTGGTTGTGTGTGTGTGTGTGGAGGGGGGGGGGGAGTCGTTTTGTTTATGTTCGCTTGCCAGTAGAAGAATTCCGGAAATCGCCCAGTCGGAATTTTATGGGTTGTGGAAGACTTAACTTTTCCTTGTTACACCCCCGGTATAGGGGTGTGTATAGGTTTCGGTCGATGTGTTTGTTTGTTTGTTTGTTTGTTTGTTTGTGTGTTTGTGTTCGCATATAGATCTCAAGAATGAACGGACCGATCGTCACCAAACTTGGTGAACAGGTTCTATACATTCCTGAGACGGTCCTTACAAAAATTGGGACCAGTAAAACACACGGTTAGGGAGTTATTGCTGGATTAAGATTCTACAAGGACTTATAGAGGGACATATTAATGGTCAAAGGGAAATAACCTTCTCAGTTGGTGGCAGTGAGAATGGTTATTTCCCTTTGACCAACGGGGGTGTTTTTTCTACCTCGGAGGAATTTCTTGTTTTTCCTTGCTTTTCCCATGGACAAACTGAGGCAAGATAGATATAGATTTAACATTGTAGTTTTTTTTCTGAACATCATTTATCAACACCATGTGATTGCACTGACAGCCACGAGGAAAATACTTCCGGTTATTTTTTTATTTTTCTTCACGTGTGTGCTAACAAATCACTCTCGAGTTACGCCCTCGGAAAATGAGCACCCGAAAACGACACGGTCTTTACCGGAAGTGATGTTACATATTGAATGGACATCAGCAGTTTCTGGGTACGTTGACAACAGCTGCCAAGACCATCCTGACGCATGCGGGAAGAACGCTTCGTATCACCTGACCCTCCCTAAAAACCACGTGGCGATGGTCAGTGTTCCCGTATTCTCCTTCAAAGAGAATCAGCACCTCAACTTATACGCTGTGACGGAGGACGGAGAGCTGGCGAGACTGTGGACCACGTCAGGCACAGCACTCAAAGTCATCCCTGCACAGATCGTCAACACCTCCATCTTTGTTGAGTTGGTCTCAGAAAGGGAATATCGCCAGTCAGAAGGCTTCCAAATGCTGTTCTCTTTTCACCCTGTGTCCAATTATCCACAACGCAATGGGGACGGACTGTTCAATTGTTCCTCTCCAGACTACGCTTCGTTTCGTCAGCACCTGGACTGTAACTCTCTCGTCGAATGCCTGGGCTCTCAAGACGCGCGGCACTGTCCCGAGTTTGAGCGTGAGCTGCACAAGGATTACCAAATGTTCCCCAGAGAGAGGACACGCGGGACAGTATTGACGTGGTATGACGGCCAGGAAAGCTGCCGGCAACTGGGCGGCGACCTTGCTATGATGAAGACGCTGGCAGAGTGGAACAAATTTTACCAAGTCGTTGGCAACGTCAGTCGTTCTGTCGGCAACTTTGTCTGGGTCGGGATTCACGGCTATGACCTGAACGTCGCGGACTACTACCGCCATGCCTACTTCTGGGCGGACAACACAGTGTCGTATTCCGTCAACCTCACTCACCTCTTCTACCGAACAGTGCAGGGTAGAGTGTGTCTGTACCACAGCCCCGGCTGTAACCGCCACCTTTGCTACGCTGACTGCAAGATCAGGTACGCCACTGCCTACGCGTGTCAATTCGAAAGGCGTAATTCATCGGCAGAGCCAAGACGGGCTGTGGACTTTTCTGAGCTGAGGAATTTGACCCGAAAAACCACGAACCAGTCGCTCGTGCGATGCGAAAACGGTGGTCACATGACACACAGTTTTCTGTCCTGCGATCCACAGAGCCACTGCGGAACCCGTCAGCTTTACTCGGATTGTTCTATCTCCATCCCTCACGTCAGTGGCGCGTCCGTGCCCAGGAAGAATAACGCGGATCTAGCTGAAGATGACGCAAGATACAATATTTCGGGCAGTAACAGTGACGCATCTTTCACAGCTGGTGACGTAAGGGTGGCCATGTTTGTGTGTGAGGACGGACGAAGTACCGTGCCGTACTCTCTGGTGTGTGACTTCAGGGAGGACTGTGACGACGCGTCAGACGAGGCGTGGTGTGTGCACAGCGAGCAGTGTGTGGGCTTCACGTGCCGCAATGGTCAGTGCGTTGCCGAGACCGCTTACTGTGACGTCAGACGGGACTGCTGGGACGGATCAGACGAGCTGTGCGACCACGCTCACCTGCTGACGAGGACAATCGTCAGAATGCTGCCACCCACTCTTATATCTTTTGATGGTAAGAATTCGTTCCTTATGGGGGCCGGGGGACCCGGGTAGCTCAGGGGGTAGAGCGCTGGACTTGTGATCCTAGGGTCACGGGCTCGAATCCAGGCCTGGATTGACACGGGTTAACTTTATGTGCAGACTCAGAGACGGTATTCATGTCCCACCCCCGTGTCACCACAGTGGCAGGTAAAAGACCTCGGCCATTCTGCCATAAGTGGCTGGTTACATCTAAACACGCATATAACTTGGTATCTAATCTGAAGTTGAGGTAACACCCGGGAACTTGCCCCTAATGGATTTGTCGTGAGGGCGTAAAACTTCAATTTCTCTCTCTCGTTCCTTATTTTCCTCGTTTTTAGTTTGGACTTTTGTAATAATAATGTAGTTATTAGTATTGTATAAATATATATACCTCCCTTTAGGCTTTTTCAAATTTCCTTTGTTTTAACCTAATGTCTTGGTTAAAACTTGTCTAAATTTCTAAATTCTTTCTTAATAAATAGTAATTCTACACTTTGGCCTTAAATCAAAGTGTTTCCCTTCACAGATATCCCCTTGGGGTTGTCAAATGAGGGTAGTCTCCCATGCCAACAGAAGCTACCATTCAGAAAGTGGTTTGCTTCTTAGTTGGATACTATGGGTTAATAGCTCACGCCATCTGTACCACCTGACCACTGATGAGACTGACACAATAGTGTCGAAACACGTGTCTGGACTAGGTACTAAAACAATGGTCCTCCTCAGGACTAGATTTCATTGTGTTACGTCCCCCACAAAGGGACTTTGCTTTGTAAATCTCGGTCCCCCTTAAGGAGGGTCTGATGCTCCAAATAGGCTGTCTGTGAAGAGATACTTTCTTCTCTCTCTTTCGCTCTGCTAAGAGATTTTAACAAATCTCAGAAGAAAGTCTCTGCTGACTTTCAATTGTTTCTTTCACAACTTCTGATGTTTTATATATCCGTTTGTTTCGTGCACAAAAACGTGCTATTGTAGATAAGCTCACATCGAGTCGCATTCAAATGACTAACTGACGACTACATTGTGAAAAAGGGAAACTGGATCACACGGGTTCACGATGGCTCAGGGGTAAGATAAACCACGCAAAAATAAATTCTTTGAAAATTGTTCGCTCTTTACGGAGGGCACCTAGGATGTTCTCAATCGGTGAGTGTTTAAATGAAAGGGTGTTTGTACTGTGTGTAAAAGCCTGACCGTATCTGTGATGGTTTACGGGAGGCTTACTGTGCCTTTAAAGTACCTTTATAAATGTTCCTTTTAACATGTATTCTTGTGATTTTTGTTCATGAGTGTTGGGGAATTGTAAGTTCTAGAAATGCCACAATAATGTAAATGCTACATATCGAAAGCATTTGATTTTGTGCTCAAGAATCTGGTGTAGAGTCTGCATGTTTGCTACCACAGTGAACACATTCCTATTTTCTGTTAAGTGTAGGGATATGTAAAGGTTGTACGCTGAGTCTCAGTAGATATAAAACATGGTCGAAGATTGTGGATCGTGAAAAACGCGAGCTTCAGCGGGCTTTTTCATGACCACGAAAGACATCGATATGGTTAATATCAGCTAAGGTGAGGTGCGTAACCTAACGCTCTTTATTCCATCTTCTGTCAGTTGTTATTTAAAACAAAAACGTTTCATCCCACAGTTTGGTTAAATCTGCACGTATGTAGACGAGTGATTCATATCAATCAATCAATCAATATGAGGCTTATATCGCGCGTATTCCGTGGGTTCCCGCAGTGGGGCACTGCGGTTATGAAATTAAAGGCCCCTCCTGTTTTTGGAAACGCAGGAGCTTTCTAGTTTGCTGTTAGGTAGATTTTTGGTTCCTCTTTCCTGTCATGCTCTCTTTTTCTTCATGAATTCTTTTCTTTTTTCTGCCTTCTTGCTCATTCACCTGTATTTTTTCCAAAAATCTCTTCTCTTGCCGCTTGTCTCGCGATTCATGTATAGTTTAATCTGTTAGTGTTCTGATGTAAGTCCAGCAGTAGATAGGTTAAGCCTATTTTAACATACTGGAAACTGGTAATCTTCCAGTAGGTATTAATTTAGTTTTACTAAAGCCTGCTGGGACACAAGTAATGGGTTAGTGCATTTGTAAACAGGAATCGCTTGACAAGTGGCCCCCTTCATCCCCCCCTTCCTCGTCCTGATATGGCTCTGCGTAGTCGGCTGGACGTTAAGCAACAAATAAACAAATTCCGTGGGTACAGTTCTAAGCGCAGGGATTTTTTTTTCATTTTTGACTCACATGCGAAGCAAAAGTGAGTCTATGTACTCACCCGAGTCGTCCGTCCGTCCGTCCGTCCGGAAAACTTTAACGTTGGATATTTCTTGGACACTATTCAGTCTATCAGTACCAAATTTGGCAAGATGGTGTATGATGACAAGGCCCCAAAAAAACATACATAGCATCTTGACCTTGCTTCAAGGTCAAGGTCGCAGGGGCCATAAATGTTGCCTAAAAAACGGCTATTTTTCACATTTTTCACATTTTCTCTGAAGTTTTTGAGATTCAATACCTCACCTATATATGATATATAGGGCAAAGTAAGCCCCATCTTTTGATACCAGTTTGGTTTACCTTGCTTCAAGGTCAAGGTCACAGGAGCTCTTCAAAGCTGGATTGTATACATATTTTGAAGTGACCTTGACCCTGAACTATGGAAGATAACTGTTTCAAACTTAAAAATTATGTGGGGCACATGTTATGCTTTCATCATGAGACACATTTGGTCACATATGATCAAGGTCAAGGTCACTTTGACCCTTATGAAATGTGACCAAAATAAGGTAGTGAACCACTAAAAGTAACCATATCTCATGGTAGAAAGAGCCAATAAGCACCATTGTACTTCCTATGTCTTGAATTAACAGCTTTGTGTTGCATGACCTTGGATGACCTTGACCTTGTTGGTAGGAAAAATGTGTAAAGCAGTTCTTAGTGTATGATGTCATTGCTGTAAAGGTCAAGGTCAAGCATGTGAGTCGTATGGGCTTTGCCCTTCTTGTTTTTTTCATATGCGTAATTGTTTCGTCCAAAACATTTGATTCTGCCAACATTTCGCAGCAATTAGTTGGATTTGGAATATAATTGAGTAAACTTATTTGTATGTTGTTATTTTGCTGTAGCGGTAAAGGCAGATAATGTTGTGTGTTTTTCGTGTTTGATCATGGTTAAATCAGTAAATATAGAAAGTATAAATCTAAACAACAAAGTGACTGTTTATATGTTCCCCTCCATATTCTTTTCAAACCTTGTTCGTTCCGTGTTGCGTCTGCTCAGTTTTTGTTGCCTTTTGTGTTTGTTTGTTTGTTCCTGATGAAGCTTACATAAGCAAAACTTCGTACTGTCTTGAGCTGTTCTTGTATCGGTGAGAACAGATATATATATTTTTTTTTAAACTTTATAGAAAGTATAACAAATCAATTACTGCAGAAATTTCGGTCTGCCCGAAAACATAAAGTCAAAAGTGAACTAGATGTAAAAAGCGACCTTTGCCCTCTGTTGTCATAGGTACCAGGGCGGAGATGCACGAAGTGAAAGTGGGTGAAACCCAAACGGGCGAGAACAAACCGCGGGGTCTGATTCGTTGAGATCACAACACATCTCAATTACAACCAATCGAACACCACGGCTGACACCCATCCGGTTTGTTACTTTCTCGTGCACCTCGGCCAAGGTGACTTGTGACGCACAGCGCTCACCGTTATCTTCACCATTATAGAGCTCTTAGGCCCCCCCCCCCCAAAAAAAAAAAAAGAAGTCTGTTTACGGTAACATAGGCACACAAAAAATAGGGTCGGTAGGTCGGGAAATTTTTTTTCCCCCAAAAAAATATATTTTTAAGTTATTTTGCCAAAAAACAAAGACTTTTTTTTTATAATTTTTTTTTCCAAATGCCCAAAAAAAAGTCTAGGGTCGCGCGAAAAAATAGGGTCGGTCGGGATACCGTAAACAGACTATTTTTTTGTGGCCTTACACCCCCCTCCCCCACCCCTCTGTCATTTGCTGTTGTTACTCGCACCTTGGTCTCCCTTGGTTCTGGACTGAGGTGCACGAAACGGAAGTGGTTGCCACCCAATTGATGGGGAACAAACCGCGGGGTCGGATTGGTTGAAATCGCAACAAATCTCAATCTCAACCAATCAGACCTCGCGGCTGCGTACCATGACAGCCATTTGGGTGGTACCCATGTCTGCTTCGTGCACCTCAGCCTGGTCTCTGTCAGGTCAAGGCAACTTCAGTCAGACTCTTCTCAGCCCGTCAGACCTTTGCCCCGAGACACACCTCAGATGCTCGGACGGCAACTGCCTGCCTGTGTTCGTACGTTGCAACGGGGTGTACGACTGCATTGACAAGGCGGACGAGGCCCATTGCGACAACGTGACGTGTCCAGGCTTCTACCGCTGCCGCTCGTCCAGCGTGTGTGTGCACCCTGACCACCTGTGTGACGGCTGGCCCCAGTGTCCGCAGCGTGATGACGAGTGGCTGTGTCAGGCCCTGTGTCCCTCCCGCTGCAGCTGTCATGGCCACGCCTTCGTCTGTCCCCGCCCTTTTCCCGCCCCCTCCTTCCCTCAGCTGCGCTACCTGGACGCTTTGGGGTCCGGCATGACGATGAATGACGTCAGCTCCAACGTGTATCTGATATGGCTCAGGCTAGCGTCGTGTGGGATAGTGGAGCTGCAGGTAATGGACCTGCGCAACCTGAGAATGTTGGACCTGAGTGACAACCAGCTTACGACTCTCCGTATGGATGCCTTCCTAAATCTCACCAACCTAGCCGTTCTCTGTCTGGCTGGAAACCCTTTGCTTTCTGTCACAGCAGGGAACAACTACACCCAGCAGCAAACTCTTCGAGTCCTCGATCTTTCCAGCACATTCCTCACGTCGTTCGGCAGTCTGGCTTTTTCAGGCTTTCCAGAGCTGCGGACCCTCAACGCATCAAACAGCAAAATTGAGGTCATCACTGAGGACGGTTTCGTCCATACCCCTAAGTTAGGTCTTGTTGACTTGCAGGGAAACCCCGTGGAACGCTTCCCAGTGAACCTTTTCACGGGACTCTTACGGCTAGAGGCCGTGTACTCTGACAACTATAAGCTGTGCTGCAGCGACACCCTCCCAGCCAACTTTGAAATAGATTCCTGCCATGCGCCTCGAGACGAAATCTCCTCCTGCGAGGATCTTCTTCGCTCGGACGTTTTCCGGGCATTCCTGTGGATGTTTTGCAGCCTTGCTTGTTTTGGAAACGCAGGATGTCTCCTGTTTCGTTCTTTCGTACAAAAGGCGTCCATGTCGAGCGGTTTTAACGTCTTTGTCAGCAGCCTTGGAGCGGCGGACTTCTTGATGGGAATTTACCTGGCTATGGTAGGAGGAGCGGACATTGCTTACCAGGGTCAATACTCCCTTTTCGAGACGGCCTGGAAGTCGGGGGTTGTGTGTAAAGCAGCGGGGTTCCTGTCCCTGCTGTCCTGTGAGATCTCGGCCACCATGATCTGCGTCATCACGCTGGATCGCTTCCTGGTGCTGCGCTTTCCCTTCAGCAGGTTTCACTTCGAGCCCAAGTCTGCGGTTCTTGCCTGCGTGGCTGTCTGGCTCCTGGGGGTCATCATCGCGGTTGTACCTCTTCTCCCGGTGACGTCACAGTGGCAGTTCTACGGGCAGACCGGCATCTGCATCCCACTACCCATCACCAGGCAGAGCTTCCCGGGCCAGGACTACGCCTTCGCCGTCATGATCGTCCTCAACCTGGTCCTCTTCCTGTTGATCGCTGCGGGCCAGCTGCTCATCTTCTGGACCATCAGGGACACCGCCATCACATCCACCGCCCGCTACAAGTCCCAGGAGATGACCGTCGCCCGTCGCTTGACCTCCATCGTGGTGTCCGACTTTCTCTGTTGGTTCCCCATCGGTCTGCTAGGTGTGCTGGCGGCCACAGGAACCCCCATCCCTGGCGAGGTCAACGTGGCAGTGGCCATCCTGGTACTGCCGCTCAACTCGGCGCTCAACCCTTTCCTCTACACCTTCAACCTGCTGGTGGAGAGGTTGGACAGGCAAGAGGAGCAGAGGCTTCTCAAGCAGCTGGAGGAGGAGCGAGACCAAGACAGACCTGCTGGCGGAGAGGTTGGACAGGCAAGCGGAGCAGAGGCTTCTCAACCAGCTGGAGGGGGAGCGAGACCAAGACTGAGACCTGCTGGAGGAGAGGTGGGACAGGCAAGCGGAGCAGAGGCTTCTCAAGCAGCTGGAGGAGGACTGAGACCTGCTGGTGGAGAGGTGGGACAGGCAAGCGGAGCAGAGGCTTCTCAAGCAGCTGGAGGAGGAGCGAGACCAAGACTGAGTACAGTGGAACCCCCCTTTTAAGACCTCCACAAATCTGAGAAAATCAGGTCTTAAAATGGAGGAAGTCTTAAACTGGGGGTAAGACTAAGGAGGTTATGAAGAGAACACCTGAGAATGATGGGAGGAAGTCTAAACAAGTCGCGTAAGGCGAAAATACAACATTTAGTCAAGTAGCTGTCGAACTCACAGAATGAAACTGAACGCAATGCAACGCAGCAAGACCGTATACTCGTAGCATCGTCAGTCCACCGCTCATGGCAAAGGCCGCAGTGACATTGCCAAAAAGAGCGGGGTAGTAGTTGCGCTGAGAAGGATAGCACGCTTTTCTGTACCTCTCTTCGTTTTAACTTTCTGAGCGTGTTCTCAATCCAAACATATCATATCTATATGTTTTTGGAATCAGGAACCGACAAGGAATAAGATAAAAGTGTTTTTAAATTGATTTCGAAAATTTAATTTTGATCATAATTTTTATATTTTTAATTTTCAGAGCTTGTTTTTAATCCAAATATAACATATTTATATGTTTTTGGAATCAGAAAATGATAGAGAATAAGATGAACGTAAATTTGGATCGTTTTATAAAAAAAATTGTGGTTTTTTTTTACAATTTTCAGATTTTTAATGACCAAAGTCATTAATTAATTTTTAAGCCACCAAGCTGAAATGCAATACCGAAGTCCGGGCTTCGTCGGAGATTACTTGACCAACATTTCAACCAATTTGGTTGAAAAATGAGAGCGTGACAGTGCCGCCTCAACTTTCACGAAAAGCCGGATATGACGTCATCAAAGACATTTATCAAAAAAATGAAAAAAACGTCTGAGGATATCATACCCAGGAACTCTCATGTCCAATTTCATAAAGATCGGTTCAGTAGTTTAGTCTGAATCGCTCTACACACACAGACAGACAGACAGACAGACAGACACACATACACCACGACCCTCGTCTCGATTCCCCCCTCTATGTTAAAACATTTAGTCAAAACTTGACTAAATTTAAAAAGGGGGGGTGGGGGTGTCTTAAAAGGCGGGTTCCACTGTCCTCCAAAGACGGGCAGCTGTGAGTTTCTATTACGGGGAGCATTGGATACGAGAGAGAAAAGAAACGGATGGATTACCAAAATGTCAATCTGTTCCCATGTTCCTGTGAAATTTCGTTTATCTTAATTGCGCGTGTTTGTGTACGTGTGTGTGTGTGTGTGTGTGTGTGTGTGTGTGTGTGTGTGTTTGTGTGTGTGTGTTTGTCAGTGAGTGGTATGCGTATGTGTGTATATATATATGTGTGTGTGTGTGTGTGTCAGTGTGTGGTGTGTGTGTGTGCGTGTGTGTGTGTGTGTGTGGTAGGACATACTCATTTGAAGCATAAGTCATCGTGAACAACAAACACAACAACAAATACCACAACAACAACAACAACAACCAAACAGATCAATGCACAAGCAGACATCGGATCCAACACGATACAATGACTGTCTGTCTCTGTACTATGGCGATTACTATCACACACACGCACACTCACTCACACACACACGTAGACAAGACATGACATGCCATTTTCAAGAAAGTCACAATTCGAACTTTAGGTCTTCGGTGCATTTCCTGACATTACTTTGTGCATCATAATACCTTTACTATACTTTAATCTACTTAAAAGTGTCTGTGAAGACTGCCTAACAGTTTCAATATATGTTAGCTCTTGCAGAATCCCACACACTGGTTCCATGGAGAATCCATAGTGAACAAAATGTCCATCATTTTCACGAGTTTTCATTCACAAGCACCTGGGAAATAAATCTCATGTTCCCCGGGGAATAAATCCCCGGTTACCTTTGTTACGGCGGGTTTTTTCGTGTAATTGTCTGTGTGTGTTTATGCTCCTAACAGAAAAATGCGTGTGCTGCTCTGTTTACAAACTCCCGTCTCACACACACACAACACTCAAACAAGGCACAAAGACTGAACACAATTTCTGCCCTTTGCCCTCGTACCTATATTCAAGCAATCACAAGTATTCACCCGTAATCACAACAAAATATAAATATAATATCTCACATTCACTCAAAAGACTCTTTCATTCAATACAACATATTATTAGCTTGAGTAGGATGAAATGAAAGCCTCTTCCTCGATGATGTCGTCCTTGTTGACTCTCAGTTCAAGGATCACACATACTTAACTAATTACTTCACGTGTCAACTCACAATTCAGTGGCCGCACACACTATTCTGGATTCGTCCAATCCTTTTCTACACAACTTAGCTGGTTACCTCTCTTGTCAACTCACAGTTCAGTGGTTACAAGTTATTCTGGATTCGCACAATCCTTCAGTTTCTACACACTCAGTTCTCTGGGTGCGCACACTCTCCTAGGTCGCACAATTCTGTTTACTCGCGAATCAGCGGGTCCGACACTTGCACCATATCACACCCATGACATGTCGACATTCATGGTGATATGGGGTGGGGTTCCACCGGATACAAGTTCTCCAGCGCTGCTTTACAACCCTGCGCCGACTCTACTCGTCCTGGCAGCAAGGAGGGGACGCTCCTCTTCTCATCTCGTCTACCCTTCCGGTCGAGCGCGTCCTGCTCCCACCGGGATGCTGTGTAGAAAGTTTATGCTACCGTAAGTTTCAATTCTTAGATAAACTTCTCCACATAATAATACTTCCATTCTTTCTCAATATTATTCAATTATCCGTCAACTAACTTATGCTGTTATATTATTTACATCAGCTCATTTACAAGTAACTTCATTACAAAAGAACATACAACACTCCTTTTCAAAAATGGCTGACAACAGCTCACGCTTTCCAACCCATTTCACAACATGACTCTCACAGTCATTTCACAAGTTAAGGTTACTGAACAAAATACAATTCAATAAATACCTGTATTCACAGCATTTGAATCATATCAGATTCATTCCAACAGGAGTCACTAAACAGTTGACTCACTGCTCCTTGAGAAACATCTTACAACAGTGTAGAGTAAACACACCCTCTCCCGAGAGCGATCTGAGATGTTCTACCCAATATCAATATGGCCACTTCAAGGTTGTCATATTTTAGTCATCTTCTCTCTCATTGGTCAATAGTAGCCAATGACAATACAGTTCACAAAAATCAGCTCACTATTTCAACAGGTGACACTACGATCACGCAGTCGACTCATGCTAACTAAAAGTATGGCAAGCCAATCTGTACATATTTGTTAAATACTTTTAATACTGAATTATGTACAAATCCATTTGTCACAACCATAGTTGCAGGAAGCCCTATTACATGGATAATCAAAAGCAAACCCAATAGAAACGCTCGAGGATTCTTCGGCTCTTTTCATTGGCGTTTCCCCAGACCTAAACAGACGACAAGACACTGCTTTGCAAAGTTCCAAAAACCAACTGGCAAACTGGCAAAAGTAAACAAAAAAACAAAACTACTTCAATAAATTCGTCACAAACAAATGAAACCTACCGATATGTTATGTCTTCTTACAAAGTCACGGAGTGTGTGTAGTATCTGTGTTTCGATACACAGACGTTCGGAGAAACACGAACGTCAAGTTCAAGTAAAACGACACCTGACACACACATTTTGACCCGTGCACAAGACGTTGTATCGATAAACGAAGCACAAGTAAGAAACAATAATAAAAGCAAAGAAAATAGCAACACGATATGCAAACATCTAACAAAGCCGAGCAAGCAGAATGACAGGTCTAATGAAAAACAAAGAGGTACCGAGTCGGAAACAAGATCGCGATTCTTTCCTTCGCTGCACGACGCAAATCTTCTGTGACCTTTGACCAAACGTAGCTTCCACATTCGATCACCGTGCTCAGCTTAATATTTACAACAGAAAGCCGAGGGGGTGGAATACCGAGATGAACCTACAGAAATGTGCATCCTCAAACCTGACATATTCATCCCAACTCATTTAATGAACTCAAAAACACAGAAAGTTGCTTTCACACGCCATCTTTGATTGCCAGTGGTTATCAAACCGGGACCCGTGTGGTTATCAGCACGGGACCCGTGTTTCAAAGCATGGCTCCCTAGGTTGATTGTGCACTTGTTTTCTCACTACCAAAATGATGACAAAAACGATGTTTGATGGTTTGTTGACAGACCAGCTTTTTTGTCGGTCCTCGGGGGGCATATCGACTTCTCCCCTCGGACAGACAAAAAAGCAGGTCTGTCAACAACCCATCAAACATCTTATAATGTCTTGTCTATCTCTTTATAAAGCCATACGAATCCTTAGGCTCATGTACAAATTTCGATGATTTTGTCTTTTGTCTTTTGTGCGTGTGTGTGTGTGTGTGCTTGCTTGAGTTTTGAGTATGTGTGTGTGCGTGTCTGTGTGTGTGTGTGTGTGTGCGTGTCTGTGTATGTGAGTGTGTGTCTGTGTGTATGTGTATGTGTGTGCGTGTGTAATATCAACGTAAGAGCGTACTTCTACACGGCCAATTTGGACAACACATTATCAAAAACAATCTCCACACAACACTCCACCAGTCTCTCAGACCCTTAAAAAACTAAATATTTTTGTAATCCTTTATTGAGAGTCAGAGCAACAAACCAAAAACAAGTACATGTTTGTCGAAACATGTTCTGAGCAATCTTTGCTCTCTCTCTCTCTCTCTAGCTCTCTCAGTCTCTATCTCTCTCTCTCTCAGTCTCTATCTCTCTCTCTCTCGCGCGCGGTTTCATCTTTATTTTTTATACATGTACAATGTAATAACATAAGGATGTTACTTTTTACACAAGAAAGGAAAACACTCACACTTCACAAAATAATTCACAAACATTTTACCATATGGGGACAACAGTTTTTGCCACTGGACACCAGTTTCATTAAACAAAAATTCATTTTTTAATTGTTTGCTCTTTCTATAAAGTCTTGTTTAAAACATTCAATATTTGTCAATCTGTTTAAACATTTACATGTGCAAATAAAATATACTGCCATTAGCAGAAGGAGGTCCAGCACTTTATCCGTTTTTACAGACCTTCTTCTTCTTCGTTCCTGGATCTCGCACACCAAAACATTATCTCACCAATTGAATTTAGGTCACTCGGCTCTTCCTCGATACTATTTCAAGCGCGGCAATCACCCAAAAATAAATCTAATAAAGGGCTTCTCGCGTATACACCCATGGTATGTAACCATCACGAAATTATTTTTACCCAAAACATGACATTGTCCTTGGCCGAAGGCCGTGGTCAATAAATATGAAACTAAAGTCGAGGACCGACAAAAAAGCTGGTCTGTCAACAAACCACCAAACATCGTTTTTGTCATCATTTTGGTAGTGAGAAAATAAGTGCACAATCAACGATGTTTGGTGGCTTGTTGTCAGACCAGCATTTTTTGGGTGGTCCTCGGGGAGCATATATCGCCTTTTGTCTCATATTTATCAACCGCGGCCTTCGGCCTTGGTCGATAAAAATGAAACAAAAGACGATTATGGTCCCCTTGGACCAACAAAAAAGCTGGTCTGTCAACAAGCCACCAAACATCTTATAATATTGAATATTGAATATATTTACTTCCAGATCACTGCATGAAACCCACTGGCCTCAAACTCTGTTTTTAACTACCACCCCCCCCTCCCCAGTTTACTTGGTTCTTTTCTTTCCAAGACCTCCCCCTGCCTTTCCTCTCCTCTGAACTTTCCAGGCTTTCTTCCTTGTAACACTGGGACTCCAGTCTTCGTCGCTGTCTGACGTCACATCTCTATTTGACGTCACATCCACGTCACGCAGGGGTGTTCTAGCACTGACGCCACTCGGCAGCTGTGACGTCAAGGTTTTCCCGACTCGGCTTCTTCCTCGCGGGTTTGGGGCTTCCAGGTTTTCCTTTTGACCCCGAGAATCGAAAGTAGGTCTACGAGTCTTAGAAAAGTTCTCTGGAGGAGAAGTTACGGAGGGAATGTCAGTAAGTCTACGATACTTTTGAGTAAAGTTTACGCTTTTGGGGCGAGAGAGCTCGTACGGAGAAGCACTTTCATCACTACGTTCTCCTTGAAATTTAAAGTTCATATTCTCACAGCAAAGGGGTTGAACTTGACGGTCACGTCGCTCCTCAAACCTCCTCCCCTCCCCCTTTCTTCCACAGCCTCTCGTCACCTCCCCCTTGCCAGCGCCCACCAACACGGGGGTACGGGGTTCGATCCTCAATAGGAGCGGGATGTGCAAACGATAGCTGCAGGTCATGAGCAAGATGATTAGGGTCAAGGCCACAGCGAGCAGCATGCAGACGGGTTGCCAGTGCAGCGGGATCTGGGTGAAGAAGTTCCTGAGGGCCCGCCCCATCCCGCCTGCCAGCATCTCTGTCGGGTGGACGATACAGCGGGTAGCCACTGACATCAGTACCTGTGGAACAGACGACACGGTGCACAACTGTCACAGGGCAATACATCTGTTCACTTACTTTTTGACGGTGCAGCATGCTGCCAAAAGCACCCGCTTCTAACACGACTACACACACACACGAACACGAACACACACACACACGCACATACACACACCGAGACTAAAAGCGCTTACCCACTGGTTGACGTGAAAAACGTTGCTGGCCCGATCGCTTGACATGACAAGCCAGTATAGCACAGTAGCGTAAAACGCTTCACAGGAAAGTGCGCTTTTCTTTATTCTTGTTTACCTTGTGAGTTTGTTTTGAATTCTAACATAAGATATCTCTCTCTCACTTTATATATGTTTATGTTTTTTTGAATTAGGAAATGATAAAGAATAAGATGGATCGAATTCTAAAATAGTTACATTTTAGTTTTAATCATATTTTTTCAGATTTTTAATGACCAAACTCATTCATTATTTTTTAAGCTTCCAAGCTGAAATGCAATCCCATAGTCCGGGTTTTGTGGGAGATTGCTTGACCAAAATTTCAATCTAATTCAGTAATTCTAATTGATTGAAAAATACGGGTGTAACAGTGCCGCCTCAACTTTCACAATGAGCTGTGTATGACGTTACCAAAGACATAAATAATTTTAAAAAAAAATGTAAACAACGTCTGGGGATATCATTTGCAAAAACTCTCATGTAACGTTTCATGAAGATCGGTCCAGTAGTTTTTCAGGAATTTGTCTACACACTTACACACACACACACACACACACACACACTCACACACACACACACACACACACACACACACACACACACTCACATACACGCACACACGCATGTTCACACATACACCACGTCCCGCGTCTCGATTATCAGTCTATTTTAAAACATTTAGTCAAAACTTGACTAAATCGATTCTCAGTCTGTTTTGAAACATTTAGTCAAAACTTGACTAAATCGATTCTCAGTCTATTTTGAAACATTTAGTCAAAACTTGACTAAATGTGAAAAGAAGGTGTAACGATTCTCATTACATCAAAGAAAGTATAACGCTTTCCAGAACTTACAAAATCACTCTCCTCCATAAAATTAGCATGCATTAGCCTTTGTGTCAGGTCACATGTTTATGCGTGGACTCCAGTGACCATTCCATCTGTCACGCTTATTTCAACCACAGGCACATGAAACTCGATGGTGACGTCATTGGTGAGGGGCGGTAATCAAATCTGTAGTAGTTTACTATCGAGGAGAGCACAGCCCGGCCACAGGACCTGCCTACCTCCTGTCAAGTGCCTGTGTTTCAACTGTCGGCAGAAAGTTGTTAAAAGGCTAGGCCCATCAAGAACACATTCAGCTAACCAGAAATAACGTGAAACCCTGGGTCAACTGTTTGACCAAACTTTCAATTTTTGTTGTTGAAAAATTAGGTCGCCACAGTGCAGCATCAACTTTGTTTAAAGTCGGATATGACGTCATGAAAGGAATAAACCGTAAAAAACAAAACAAGAAAAAATCCTCACGATGTTATCTGGAAGAATGCGAAGTTTCATAAACATTCTGTTGTTGTTTGATCGGATCTGGCAAACGCTGTACATGCCCACTCGCGCGCACACACACACACACACACACCGACCCTCAAACTTTTTTGGACCGTCAACAAAATAGAAATTAAAAAAGATCAAAAAAGTTAAATATCTAATAAAGCAGCTCGTGTAAATCTGGTGTCGGCACAGCAGGCAATGTAGTATTCTCTATGTTGCCTTAATAATTGTTATTGCTGAGGTCTGCGGATAAGAAAAAACTCGGATATAAGAAAGGCCCCTTCCCCCCCCCCCCCCCCCTTGACTGTCTTATAAGCGGGTTGCACTGTACTTAGATTAAAGACAGGAATGCCTTTTCAGATGATGTTCTAATTGTAAATCAGTGTCAACATTTATGAGTTGAAGCTCAACTTGAGTGTAAAATGTCAGCAGGGGAAGGGCTCCTAATATGGACCACTTTTTGTTTGATGCTGATAACTAGCTTGTTTTCTTGCGAAGAAGTTTCATTTTGTGTTTGGTAGTCCTTCTCTCTTAGGTTAACCGTTAGGCCTAATTAGAGTGAAATAGCTTTGATAGACATTCAGCAAAAATTAAATACAGAAAAAATCTCAAATGGTCCATATTAGGAGCCTGGGCGCCTAATATGGACCAGTGAAGCGGCCTACACGAATCACTGTAAAAAGCCCCCTATACTTCAAAATAACATGATACAACTTAGTGTACAAGTCAGACTAATTCAAATATGCTTTAGATTTATCTGTTTCGGGTTGATGAGAGCATTATTTGAAGCACACCAGGAAACCAAAGAAGCTGATCAAAAACAGAATGAAAATAAGTGAAATTATCAATTTCCAAGAAAAAAAGACTTTTTCTTATATTTTTTTTAAATCTCGAAGGCTAGTTATAGGTTATTTCCAGCAATAATAATAGCCTTTAGCTTTTATTTTCTTCGATTTGTTGAAGGTGGTCCATATTAGGGGACTCGCACATACTTTGAGATTTTGCTATTATTTTTTGTTTGCAGTAGAAACTCGGGGTCAACACTGCTAAAATGTAACAAATGCGATCTTAGCTGTCATATAATATAGCAATTTTTGTGTGATAAAAGCTTTGGCTGTGGACAGAAACGAGTCCGTTTTAGGCGGCAAATTTAGAGGGAACGCTGCCAAAATTGAAAAAAAGAGAAAAAGCCTAACGGTTTTGAGATTTGTGTTTTTGCAACTGTTTTGACATGTGCAAGTTATCCAGAGAGGGTGAATACAGCGAATAAAACTTTTTTGAGCGCTCTAGCGCCGTTAGTTTGTCAGAACAGGAGGTGGTCCATATTAGGAGCCGGTCCATATTAGGAGCCGGTCCATATTAGGAGCCGGTCCATATTAGGAGCCCTTCCCCTACTTGGATCCTGATGGCAATTAATGAGAATCAAATGTACCACACAGTGTTGTCTTCCCATATGTAAGCTTACACTCATCTTACGACGAATATAATTAATGGAGTAGGTCATCAGTTGATCTTTTAAACCCAAACACCCTCTCGATCTCCCTCGACTCGTCTCTCTCTCTCTCTCGCTCTGGCCTAAAACTGAATAAACTTTCGTATTCGTATTCTCTCTCTCTCTCTCTCTCTCTCTCTCTCCCTCTCTCTCTCTCCCTCTCTCTCTCTTTCTCTCTCACTCTCACTCTCTCTCCCTCTCTCTCTCTCTCCCTCTCTCTCTCTTTCTCTCTCTCTCTTTCTCCCTCTCTCTCTCTCCCTCTCCCTCTCTCTTTCTCTCTCTCTCTCTCTCACTCTCTCTCCCTCTCTCTATCTCCCTCTCTCTCTCTCTCTCCCTCTCTTTTTCTCTCTCTCTCTCTCCCTCTCTTTCTCTCTCTCTCCCTCTCTCTCCCTCTCTCTCCCCCTCTCTCTCTCTCACTCTCTCTCCCTCTCCCTCTCTCTTTCTCTCTCTCTCTCTCTCACCCTCTCTCTCACCCTCTCTCTCTCTTTCTCTCTCTCACTCTCTCTCTCTCACTCTCTCTCTCTCCCTCTTTCTCTCACTCTCTATCCCCCTCTCTCCCTCTCTTTTTTTCTCTCTCTCTCTTTCTCTCTCTCTCTCTTTCTCTCTCCCTCTCTTTTTCTCTCTCTCTCTCTCCCTCTCTTTCTCTCTCTCTTTCTCTCTCTCTCTCTCTCTCTGCAAAGATGCCAGGTGCAAAAAAGCATATCTATGCTTATTCTTGTCACCCTCGAAAAATAAAAATTTGTCATTGTCATTGTGTCTCTCTCTCTTTCTCTCTCTCCTCTCTCTCTCTCCCTCTCTCTCTTTCTCTCATTTTTTTCTCCGCCCCCCCCCCCCCCCGTCCCTCTCTCTCTTCACAAGGGCAAACATCAACACACACACACAACCACACACACACACACACACACACTTACGCCGCAGACATACACAATGATACAAACGCACGCGCACTACTGGCTTTGGCAAACACCCCCTCTCTCTCTCGCTCACCTTTTTCTCCGCCCCCTCCCCCCCCACGCCCCTCTCTCTCTTCACAAGGGCCAAACATCAACACACACACACACACAACCACATACACACACACACACAACCACACACACACACACACACACTTACGCCGCAGACACACACAATGCTCGACCGAACTCACACGGACAGGAGAGACAAATAGCCAGATACACACATACAAACGCACACGCACTACTGGCTTTGGCAACACATACAGCAAAGCAAAACGCTCAGTGAAAGTACAACAGATTGCACAAATAAAGCCATAAATAACGTTGCACACACACACACACACACACACACACACACACACACACACAGAGAAAAACACAAGACAGAACAATTATCTGCCTGCAAAATCTACCATTTTTACTCTTCCTTGGCGAGGTTCCCAATATCGTGAAATCTTCTAATGGTGCAGGCACACTGTCGCGATTCAATCGTACAATTTAATCCCCGTGATCCTTTACGAGACAATCGCCGATTGACTTGCATGCTGTAACCGACCATTGATTTATTTAGCCAAGCTGCCTGTTTTATTCGTTGACAGCGACTGAGCTTTCAGCCTTTCTATTAAGAGCTCCTTCTTCCTCTTTCGTCGTTTCTCAAAGAAAATCTTATAACAAAACAAACAGGGGTCCAGCGCTGCATTCAAAGGAACGAACACTATCGCAGCAAGAACGATCATCTCGTCGGCAACGGACCCGGACGTGTTCCCATATCCCATCAGACCCAGGACAGCGATAGAAAAATGGCTGACGATTTGTGTGACGATGATGGTGGTTACTCGACGCGTCCTGGCGACTTCAGCTTCCATGCTGCCTGTCCTGTCCAGAACAGAACCAGGCCGCAGCGACCAGAAGAGAAACCCTTGCCCTAAAGCCAAGGCAAGGCTGAGCGTAAGATTTAGCACTGTTCTCACCCCGAAAGCGTACCGTCGGCCAGGGAAATCCACATCCGATGCCGGCAGTGGCGCACAGATGCCGTTCTGGCTGTATAACTCCCAATGTGTCGTCACTGGCAACACCGTGACGACAGCAATGACGAGTGCCACAGCCCAGACAACGGCTGACGTCACCACCGCAGCGCGACGATCGACCTTGACCGGTATAACTGAAGGAAAGAGGCAGACCAGTCTCTCCAGCAGGAGAAGGAAGGCGAGAAAAAGAGAAACTTCGAACGACAGAAAAGACAGAAAGCCAGCAAAGATACACGTTGGACTGAGCCTCCATTCTTCATTCACAGACAAGTAGCGCCCTCTGTAGGCAGCATCGGCTGCACCAACAATGAGCAAGTAAACCCCCATTAACAGATCCGCAACGCTAAGATTGGTCAAAACAATGTTAAACGCAGTCGACAGTGCCGTTTTTCGCACAAAACCCCGAACCGACAGAAACAATACATTCCCCCCAAATATCATGGTCAGCACAAACCACAGCAGTGTCCGATAACTCTCTGATTTCAGAAGGTTTTCACAAGACGACACCCTGTCTTCTGGTGCCTTGCATGACCCGAGAGTGTGGAAAGTATCGCGAAGAGTTTCTCGACAGCATAGTCTGTAGTCATCAGAAAAGACTGTTCTTAAATGGATGGATTCTCTCAAAAGGTCTTTTGGGTACGTTTTCAGAGGGTTCTGTCTGATATCAACGTGTACAATGCTCGGGAGAAATTGAAACCCGTCATCATGGACCACGTTAATGTCATTGAAAGATAAATTCAGAGTCTGAATGTTCGGATAGCTGGCAAACGCTTTGCTGTTAAAAGTGCGAAGACGGTTTCGCGAGAGATCAAGAGCATGCAGAAGATTTTGCTTATTCGAGAACAAATGGTTTTCTTCCATGTTCAAGAGAGAGTTTCCGGCTAGATTAAGTTCTCGCAGATTGTGCAGCTTGTGCAACATATCCATTCCAAGAGTCGTCAGCCGGTTGTCACTCAGATCCAACACTCTCAGGTTGGGCAGGTCCATTACCAGCAGCTCCACTATCCCACACGACGCTAGCCTGAGCCACGTCAGATACACGTTGGAGCTGACGTCATTCATCGTCATGCCGGACCCCAAAGCGTCAAGGTAGCGCAGCTGAGGGAAGGAGGGGGCGGGGAAAGGGCGGGGACAGACGAAGGCGTGGCCATGACAGCTGCAGTGGGAGGGACACAGGGCCTGACACAGCCACTCGTCATCACGCTGCGGACACTGGGGCCAGCCGTCACACAGGTGGTCAGGGTGCACACAAACGCTGGACGAGCGGCAGCGGTAGAAGCCTGGACACTGGTGCTGCAGGCAGTGAACCTCGTCCTCCTTGCCCGGGCAGTCCGCCACGCCGTTACAGAACAGGTACACGGGCAGGCAGTAACCGTCTGAGCAAGAAAAGTGGGTTTCGGGACACCCTAAGTTGAGGCTGCCCTGCCGTCGCTGGGATAAGTGCCCCGTGCCATTGAAGTCAACGACGACAGGGGGAGGGTAGCGGTAGAGGACGGGAATCTCTATCGTTTTGTAGGAACTGCACTGCTCGTCTGAGCCGTCCCAACAGTCCTTGTACATGTCGCAGTGTCGGTCCTGTGACACACACTGACCACTGTGGCACGTGAAGCCTGCACACTGCTCTCTGTGCACACACCACGCCTCGTCTGACGCGTCGACACAGTCCTCCCTGAAGTCACACACTAAGCTGTAGGGCAGAGTTCTCCTGCCGTCATCACACGGAAACATTGCCACTGTGACGTCATTGCCCACGACTAAAACGTCACCGATGCCATCCACGGTCACACCAAGGATTGCGTTAGGATGCGTGTTTTGCAAGGGACAGAACTGAATGTCGTTATTCCTCCCGCACTTTGTCTCTCGGTCACAGGACAAGAAGTCGTGGGTCACGTGACCACTTGTACAGGCAAAGAGCGAGATGTTGGTTGCGCGTGGGTTGGACCAAGGAAAGGGTATTGTGGGGAATGCTGCCGTCATGTCTGACTGCTCCGCAGGTGGCACCTCATGCTGGCAGGCAAAACATCGGTAAACCTCGCTGTCAATGCACGGCGCGGAGAATTCCATGACAGCTGGCTTCAATGTCCAGAAGAATTCAACGTTGAAGCACAACCTGTTCTCTATGTCGAAGGAGAAATCACTCATCCCTTCCTGGACTCCCAAGGACACATTTATGTTTTGTGCCGCAGACCCGTCAACCCAAAACAACGAGCGTTTGTAGACGTCCGGGGTGTAGGAGTCTGCCGACGTCAGACCGATGAAGGCGCGATAAACGTTCTTGCCCTGGTGATAGAGCTTGGAGAAGTCGTTCCACTCTGAATCCGTCTTCATCATGGCCAGTTGTCCGCCCAGCCTCCGACAGTGCACTTTGGCTGCTATCCACGACAGCGTTGCTCCCCAGTCAATGAGTTGGTAGCACTTGTGTCCTGAGGCCACCATTCCCTCGCACGCAGGGCTGCTGAACGGACAGTGGCCTCCCTCATCCTCTCCCCCCTCGCACTCCCTCTCCATGTTGCAGTGCACGTGCTGACGAAAGCTGCTGTACAGTGGTGTCGAGCACTGGAAGAGTCCATTGTGAAGCTGGCGGGGACTTTGAGACCGCGGATGAAAGGAGAAGAGCATTTTAAACCCCGTACCAGTTACTTCACAACCGCGGCCGTACCTGGTATCGAACCAGATGAGCAACGATGTGTTGAAAATATGTGCTGGTATCACGTGCGTGCCGCAATATCTCATCTCTTGGCTTCTCGTGCCGTTTTCCCGCACAGTATACAGAACAAGACCACGCTGTCGTGCGCAAAGGGTGTACAGCCTGTCCATGTCCATTCTGGCAAAACTGACCATGACGACGTGGTTTTCAGGCACGATCAACAGGTAAGAAGCGTTCACATTACAAAAGACTTGATGCACGCCGTCATAGTTCCACGGTGTGACGTAGCCTGTCGTCGATGACGTAAAGACCACTTCCAGTTTTTGTCGAACGTGTTCCTTGGTGGCTTCAAAGTGAGAGAGAAAATTCGCGAATTGGGGAGCGAATGCTTTAAAATAAAGCACTGACTCCACAAAGATATGTGAATGAAGAGACTTATCAGAAGGAGTCAAGGTCAGTTCTGTGCTGGTCAATCCTTCTTCTTCACTTATTATGATATAAGCCGAGCCCACAGCATACTCTTCATATTGATTCTGCATTTTGCCTATAAGGTAATACCCCTCGGGGGCGTGGACACTCCACAGACATCTCGCATCAGGGGTAGCCTCCAAACCGTCCTCGTTTACGATCCCGCGAAGCACAAAACTGCTCCCGGAAAATCTCAGCTTTTCTCCTTGGAGGCACGATCGCAGGGATAAGACAAACTCTAGGGTCTGCCTGCTCAGGTTGGAGGACATAGTCTGCTCACTGAGCCCCGGTTCCACAGGAGTGGTGACCGACTGATATGAACTGGCGTTCACTAATGGTTGGTTTGTTGCTCTGTCGGTTTTAGAATCATCAGGCCCGTTTAGTCCTTTTAATGTTGTAGCTGGCGCCACGTGAGTACTAACTGGAAAGTCTGAATTTAGGTTGACCGAGAGTTGGCTTGTTGTTCTGTAGGTTTTAGATTGTTTAGGATCGAGGGTTGTTGAGGTGCTGGAACATGCTGAGACGTTTAAAGAAGCCTTTGTCAGCTGAGTTGTTGTTGGGCGTTCTGTGGAAGTGGTCAAGTAGGCGAAGCTGTGACTGCGAACAGTTGTAGCTGACAACACGACAGTGCGTGAACACAACTGTAACGTGGCAGAAAAGAGCAGAAGGTGGAATCCGTTTCTCGTGTTTGACGGAAACATCTCCATGGGGTCTGGTTTGTATATTTAGATGCAAAATGAGCCGGCCAATTCAACTTGAACTAGCGATGGTAGGGTTCTGTCTTTCTTTGTTTTCTTCTTATGCCAAAAAACACACCCTCTTAATGGCTTCAGATCAGGTTCTTCAGTAGAGGATTTGAACAGGAACCAGCAGTTGATCTGTAGGTTTTAGCCAAGCTCAGTGGCGCAAGCTAGAGGATCTAAAGGCATAGGCTTCCACTCTGTTTCTAACGAATCACTGTGTTTTGAATGGTTCACCTACTCAATGCCATCGTTCGTTTAACGGTGTAACTGGTGGTACGACATATATGGCTCCGGAATGGAAGGTCTATATAGAGAATGTATGGGAAATTCTTCCCATGAAGACTTGAACATGGCAGTCACGTGACCACAAAAGGGTTTATTGTGGATCATGGCAGACTGACAAAGATGAAAAAGCCTTTAGCAATGTCCGCTTAGTTAGAACACATTAATGGTATAAACTACCTTCAACAAACTTGAACACAAACTTTTCTTAGCTGTGTTATACGCGGTGCTGTTTAATGATTGGTAGACACAGTGATATGTGTTCTCAGGATATTGCGCTCTCACACTTGGTAGACACAGTGATATGTGTTCTCAGGACATTGCGCTCTCACACTTGGTAGACACAGTGATATGTGTTCTCATGACATTGCGCTCTCACACTTGGTAGACACAGTGATATGTGTTCTCATGACATTGCGCTCTCACACTTGGTAGACACAGTGATATGTGTTCTCAGGACATTGTGCTCTCACACTTGGTAGACACAGTGATATGTGTTCTCATGACATTGCGCTCTCACACTAGACACAGTGATATGTGTTCTCAGGACATTGCGCTCTCACACTTGGTAGACACAGTGATATGTGTTCTCATGACATTGCGCTCTCACACTAGACACAGTGATATGTGTTCTCAGGACATTGCGCTCTCACACTAGACACAGTGATATGTGTTCTCAGGACATTGCGCTCTCACACTAGACACAGTGATATGTGTTCTCAGGACATTGTGCTCTCACACTCTTGGAAAACCCTCAGCAAGTCCCGCGTACATTTGGTGGTATGAAAGGCCCGTTAGAATGTGATCACGGTGAAACGTAGCCTACCCCAAATGCTCAGACCTGTGCGTCCAAACTCCGGTTGTACCGGAATTTATCGCAAATGTGGGATTTGATTTAGTAGCTTTGGCGAAAAATATTTTCCGTAAAAAATCACAATACAATACATACCATAACATAATTTTAGTACGAAAATGTTTTAAGAAGACACCCTCCAATACATTTATTTAATGGAAGCAGGAATAAGACATATATTATTCACTGATAAAGGTCACAGGGTTCAGCTGCTACAAAATCAAAATGAATAAAACTGTAAATTTTTCGCACAAACCTCAGGTAAAGTGATAGTCATGAACTCTATTAAGGCTTCCTTCTCCGATGGGAAAAAAGACTACGCTTCCATTCATCTTAGACAGGTTTAGGTATAACTCCACCTGGAACAAAATTGATCTCGCAAGATTAATTTCAAAATCCACACAAAATTCATCCATTATCAAAACAATCCATTTAAAGAGAGTAATGTTATTAAATCACTTTTCGCCTTCATTTGAAGTGTTACAATTACTGCTTATGTCACTGTGTGTGTGTGTGTGTGTGTGTGTGTGTGTGTGTGTGTGTGTGTGTGTGTGTGTGTATGTGTGTGTGTGTGTGTGTGTGAGTGTATGTATGTGTGTGCGTGCGTGCGTGCGTGCGTGTGTGTGCGTGCGTGTGTTTGTGTGTGTGTGCGTGCGTGTGTGTTGTGTATGTGTGTGTGCGTGCATGCGTGTTTTGTGTGTGTGTGCGTGCGTGCGTGCGTGCATGCGTGCGTGTTTGTGTGTGTGTGTGTGTGTGTTTGTGTGTGTGTGTGTGTGTGTGTGTGTGCGCTCGCGCAATCAGAGAGATAGCTCAAAAGACTATCGATCATTTGAGAACAGACATAATATTAACTTCAAGATGTATTTGAAGATCTCATTTTTCATGCGACTAATGACTATTTGAAAAATGTAGAGATTGATTAAGTTATTTCCAGGCGTTTACAAAATGAACACTTTTGAAGTAAATATTTCATTCAATGTTTCCCATATAGAAATAGATACTGTATATAATCAATCATCATGCTCTGGCTTTTGTGCCTTGATAATTCAGACATTTAACAATTACATGCAAATGATTTTCTAGAATGCAATATATACGTTTGTCATAATTTTCACGAGTTTTCATTCACAAGCACCTTGGAAATAAATCTCATGTTCCCCAGGCAATAAATCGAGGTGGTGAATGGGTTTGAGCTTTCAGGTGAAACGTGGATTGTCAAAGTAAAAGCCAATCAGGCTGATTGTTTGATGTGTGGAACCATCGCGGCTTTGGATTTGTGTTTCCGAGGACAACGATTGTAAGCATTCACTCTCAAAGACCCAATCAATGTTGATAATTACCGCGGCGACTCATGGTCAATTTGCAACTTATCTCTGTAATCGCAAAATCCACAACGAAAAGTCATAATCACTTAAAAAGAAAAGAAATATGCTCAACACTTACTGAACTCACACGTATGATCGCAGCTCTGTACATTTTCAGACTGGAAGAAAAGCGTCACCAAGCTACGTTTGACGTCACATACAAGGTTGACGTGTTATCTCGAGCTACTGTGACGATACTTTGTGGCCCGGAGTTGGATTCTAAAAATTCGTCTCCTTGTGGGTCATTGTGCATTTTGTTGCACAATCAAAATGATGACAAAAACGATGTTTGGTGGCTTGTCGTCAGACCAGCATTTTGTTGTTGGTCCTCGGGGAGCATATCGCCTTTTGTCTCATATTTCTCAACCGCGGCCTTCGGCCTTGGTCGATAAAGATGAAACAAAAGACGATACGGTCCCCTTGGACCAACAAAAAAGCTGGTCTGTCAACAAGCCACCAAACATCTTATAATATCCCATGACCTCCCTTCTTTGTCTGTGTAAATGTACTCTGAGGGCCCCAAAGGGTTTAAAATCGTGATCGTGATTGGCGTTCTTTTACCTTTCTGTGACCGTGATTGCCGAAATTTCCATTTCTGTGATCGTGATGGGACTTTGCCCGTGATACGTGATGACACAAAAATCAAGTCTCGTGATCGTGATCGTCATTTGTTTTCGTGATCGTGATGGGCATTATTGCAAAGCATTTTATTTTCAACGTACATTTTTCACAGCTGTATCACTCTATGATCCTCTATTCTTCAAGGTGTTTGTGATCGTGAAAACAAAAATCAAGGTAACTGTGATCGTGAAAGCTAAAATTTCCCTTCCCGTGATCGTGATGATACCCCCCCTTTGGGGCCCTCTAGGTATATTTCTTGTATTTCCATTGTTCTCTTGTTACATCTATGATGTAACTATTGCACTCTTATAACACATAAAATAGAGGATAAATAAGGGTGCACGAAATACATCATATATAGCTGGCTCTACTTTCTGTCGTCTTTAACATTCCAAAATGCACATGTACCTATAGACCGGATGTGCCAGGGGTAACCACGCTTTTGAGAACTTGCGCGAGAGTCGTTGAGTTTTAGTCTCGACTTGCTGAGACTATCATCGTAGCGTCATAGATTTCATGACGTCTGTCGTCCATCGCGTCATATTAAGGGGACGTAATCTGTTATGTTTCCTTCTATTCGCTGTTCTATTTCTCTCTTGTGATCAACATGACAAGCCGTATGTGTTTGAGTGTGTGTGCTCGTGCTCTCAACTGAAAACAAAAGTCAAACTAGCAATCGTTAAAAACCCAGTCCGTCTGTCGTCCATCGCGTCATATTAAGGGGACGTAATCTGTTATGTTTCCTTCTATTCGCTGTTCTATTTCTCTCTTGTGATCAACATGACAAGCCGTATGTGTTTGAGTGTGTGTGCTCGTGCTCTCAACTGAAAACAAAAGTCAAACTAGCAATCGTTAAAAACCCAGTCCGTCCGACCAGCACTGCTATGTTCAGACTATGCTCATGTGAAGTTACAGCGTGCCCGGTACACACGCCCTTATCGGTACATCATCGACTACGAGTGTTCTCAGTACAAGCTGTTTTATGCATTTTGCGAGTATTTCTAGCTCTTCTGTGGTGCAGAAGGCCCTTCTAGACGATGAAGGTGTCCACGATCTCAGGAGATGCGTGTGTAACCACTAGGTATTCAGTCAAATCCGTGTAAGAGGCTTTCAACTGACGGGGACAACCAAGCCACCATTATGCACCGACTTGACATAGATTAACAGACGTGCCTTTAGAATTTATATTACCCGCTATTACGAGCTAGTCGTGTGACAGAGAGTTTTCTTGCACACGAGACTGTAGATGTTTCACGACGGCTTTAGCCGGAGTGAAACAGCAGCAGTCGAGTGTGCAAGAACACTCTCTGTCACACGACTAGCTCGTAATGGCGATTATGTCTCACAGCTTCAACAGAGAAGAGAACAAACACGTTTTGCGTACTCACGCTTGATAAACCTAAACACAGGAGCAGCCATTGTGGAGAGATCTACTTTTTGACGAAAGTGAACGAACAACTATGAATGACGTCTCGGTATCTGTGAATGACGTCACAGTCATCGTCACAGTCTGTATCTTTTGAAGCATTCCATTCTTCATGACGTCTTTCTGTGTCTGCATCCGCGAAATGTTTGTTCTTTCCGGGGTCTTTGTCATCTATGTTCAGAACTCTGTCCTTCTAGTTTCAGACTAACAGGCCTCCTGAGCGAGCCACTTTCCAAGGGAAGCTAAACTCGCGTATGGAAACAGTACTGTAGTCTGGGATGCCGTTTTCAGTATTCTCAGCGTTGAAAAATTTGTAAAGAGAAGACACGACAACAGCAGGAGAAATAAAAGTCGTGTGTGCATTTTGGGGCTTTTGGAGGGACGATTTCGAGTTTGAATCCGTTCTTGCCATGCTCCAAAGCGTGTAACATACAATCTTGCACACGTTTGCTTTAGTAGTGGCAAAGAAGGAAAGCGTGTGACATATATATATATATTAGGTATGAACGTATGTGCAGAGGTGCCTCATCTGAACAGACAACTAAAGCTTGATGTTTCCGTCACACTTTGTCTTTTAGATCTTCATGATCTCGTGATTTTTTATATGGCTTGTATTTCAGTCAAGACCCAGCGGGAATATCAAAGGGACTCACTCCCCAGAGGCTCGTGAGTCCCTTGATATTCATCCGCTGGGTCTTGACTGAAATACAAGCCATAGGCTCGTGAGTCCCTTTGATATTCCCGCTGGGTCTTGACTGAAATACAAGCCATATAAAAAAACACTCGTGTTGTAACCTCTATATATCCACTTCTTGCTGGGCACATACAAGCTTATATCCTGCAGTAGAGACTACAGCTGGTATGAAATCCATCCTGCAATGATGGGTCACTTTCTGCTAACCCAGGGTAAGTCTTTTCATCACATGCACCACTGTACGTCGAAGTGGCGTCTGTGACGTTTTTTTGTTTACTGACTAATTAGTTTAACGTCCTCTTTGGACCAATTGGCCTATCTTCGGACAGGTAGAGTTAATATGCTATGTGGGGGGGGGGGGGGGGGTGGGGGGGAGGGGGGGCAAAACACTGGACAGATAATGATATGCAAACAAAGAACACATATGATCGTGTTATAATCCTGGAAGTCTGTTGTTGCGGTATTTCAAAATGGGGATGGAAGTAAAGATTTTGTTGGGGGTTGTTGCCTTAGTTTACGCGGAATATGGTTGGAGTGGAGCGGTTTTGTATGCGTATTTGCTTTTTATTTATGTAGAATATTTTTAGACTTTTGTATCATACCAAAATACCAAAATAAATAACCGACTGAATAAGTAGCTAAATACACAACTGGAAAAATAATACAATATTTATCATTTGAATCTCTAATCTTTATCTAGACAAAGGAAACTATTGAAATAACTAGCTAACTAAATATATTTATAGAATGGGGAACTTAAAAAAAGAAAAAAACAAAGAAAAAAAAAGAATGGGGAACTTTGGTTCAGGTAGGTGGGCAGTTTGTGCTTTAGCCTTACTTAAATCGAACTATGCTTCGCGTTTTAGGCGCGTTGGTTGTGTGTGTGTGTGGAGGGGGGGGGGAGTCGTTTTGTTTATGTTCGCTTGCCAGTAGGCGAATTCCGGAAATGGCCCAGTCGGATGTTTATGGGGTGTGGAAGACTTAACTTTTCCTTGTTACACCCCCGGTATAGGGGTGTGTATAGGTTTCGGTCGATGTGTTTGTTTGTTTGTTTGTTTGTTTGTTTGTGTGTTTGTGTGTTTGTGTTCGCATATAGATCTCAAGAATGAACGGATCGATCGTCACCAAACTTGGTGAACAGGTTCTATACATTCCTGAGACGGTCCTTACAAAAATTGGGACCAGTAAAACATACGGTTAGGGAGTTATTGCTGGATTAAGATTCTACAAGGACTTATAGAGGGACATATTAATGGTCAAAGGGAAATAACCTTCTCAGTTGGTGGCAGTGAGAATGGTTATTTCCCTTTGACCAACGGGGGTGTTTTTTCTACCTCGGAGGAATTTCTTGTTTTTCCTTGCTTTTCCCATGGACAAACTGAGGCAAGATAGATATAGATTTAACATTGTAGTTTTTTTTCTGAACATCATTTATCAACACCATGTGATTGCACTGACAGCCACGAGGAAAATACTTCCGGTTATTTTTTTATTTTTCTTCACGTGTGTGCTAACAAATCACTCTCGAGTTACGCCCTCGGAAAATGAGCACCCGAAAACGACACGGTCTTTACCGGAAGTGATGTTACATATTGAATGGACATCAGCAGTTTCTGGGTACGTTGACAACAGCTGCCAAGACCATCCTGACGCATGCGGGAAGAACGCTTCGTATCACCTGACCCTCCCTAAAAACCACGTGGCGATGGTCAGTGTTCCCGTATTCTCCTTCAAAGAGAATCAGCACCTCAACTTATACGCTGTGACGGAGGAAGGAGAGCTGGCGAGACTGTGGACCACGTCAGGCACAGCACTCAAAGTCATCCCTGCACAGATCGTCAACACCTCCGTCTTTGTTGAGTTGGTCTCAGAAAGGGAATATCGCCAGTCAGAAGGCTTCCAAATGCTGTTTTCTTTTCACCCTGTGTCCAATTATCCACAACGCAATGGGGACGGACTGTTCAATTGTTCCTCTCCAGACTACGCTTCGTTTCGTCAGCACCTGGACTGTAACTCTCTCGTCGAATGCCTGGGCTCTCAAGACGCGCGGCACTGTCCCGAGTTTGAGCGTGAGCTGCACAAGGATTACCAAATGTTCCCCAGAGAGAGGACACGCGGGACAGTATTGACGTGGTATGACGGCCAGGAAAGCTGCCGGCAACTGGGCGGCGACCTTGCTATGATGAAGACGCTGGCAGAGTGGAACAAATTTTACCAAGTCGTTGGCAACGTCAGTCGTTCTGTCGGCAACTTTGTCTGGGTCGGGATTCACGGCTATGACCTGAACGTCGCGGACTACTACCGCCATGCCTACTTCTGGGCGGACAACACAGTGTCGTATTCCGTCAACCTCACTCACCTCTTCTACCGAACAGTGCAGGGTAGAGTGTGTCTGTACCACAGCCCCGGCTGTAACCGCCACCTTTGCTACGCTGACTGCAAGATCAGGTACGCCACTGCCTACGCGTGTCAATTCGAAAGGCGTAATTCATCGGCAGAGCCAAGACGGGCTGTGGACTTTTCTGAGCTGAGGAATTTGACCCGGAAAACCACGAACCAGTCGCTCGTGCGATGCGAAAACGGTGGTCACATGACACACAGTTTTCTGTCCTGCGATCCACAGAGCCACTGCGGAACCCGTCAGCTTTACTCGGATTGTTCTATCTCCATCCCTCACGTCAGTGGCGCGTCCGTGCCCAGGAAGAATAACGCGGATCTAGCTGAAGATGACGCAAGATACAATATTTCAGGCAGTAATAGTGACGTATCTTTCACAGCTGGTGACGTAAGGGTGGCCATGTTTGTGTGTGAGGACGGACGAAGTACCGTGCCGTACTCTCTGGTGTGTGACTTCAGGGAGGACTGTGACGACGCGTCAGACGAGGCGTGGTGTGTGCACAGCGAGCAGTGTACGGGCTTCACGTGCCGCAATGGTCAGTGCGTGGCCGAGACCGCTTACTGTGACGTCAGACGGGACTGCTGGGACGGATCAGACGAGCTGTGCGACCACGCTCACCTGCTGACGAGGACAATCGTCAGAATGCTGCCACCCACTCTTATATCTTTTGATGGTAAGAATTCGTTCCTTATGGGGGCCGGGGGACCCGGGTAGCTCAGGGGGTAGAGCGCTGGACTTGTGATCCTAGGGTCACGGGTTCCAATCCAGGCCTGGATTGACCCGGGTTAACTTTATGTGCAGACTCAGAGACGGTATTCATGTCCCACCCCCGTGTCACCACAGTGGCAGGTAAAAGACCTCGGCCATTCTGCCATAAGTGGCTGGTTACATCTAAACACGCATATAACTTGGTATCTAATCTGAAGTTGAGGTAACACCCGGGAACTTGCCCCTAATGGATTTGTCGTGAGGGCGTAAAACTTCAATTTCTCTCTCTCGTTCCTTATTTTTCTCGTTTTTATTTTGGACTTTTGTAATGATAATGTAGTTATTAGTATTGTATAAATATATATACCTCCCTTTAGGCTTTTTCAAATTTCCTTTGTTTTAACCTAATGTCTTGGTTAAAACTTGTCTAAATTTCTAAATTCTTTCTTAATAAATATTAATTCTACACTTTGCCCAAAGTGTTTCCCTTCACAGATATCCCCTTGGGGTTGTCAGATGAGGGTAGTCTCCCATGCCAACAGAAGCTACCATTCAGAAAGTGGTTTGCTTCTTAGTTGGATACCATGGGTTGATAGCTCACGCCATCTGTACCACCTGACCACTGATGACAGGGGCGGACGAGGGGGGGAGGTGCACAGGGTGCAGGTGCACCCCCCCTCCAGCAAAAAATAAAAAAATTTGGAAAGCTGATTCTATGACCATTTCTAAGTTCAAATGGCACCAGATGGCACCATTTTGCTTCTTAGGGCCAAAACATTTTCCGGGGGGGCATGCCCCCGGACCCCCTAGCAAATTTGGGCGCTTCGATCACATTCACTTTCAATTCAAAGTGCACCCCCCCTTACAAAGCAACTGATCCGCCCCTGGATGAGACACAATAGTGTCAAAACACATGTCTGGACTAGGTACTAAAACAATGGCCCTCCTCAGGACTAGATTTCATTGTGTTACGTCCCCCACAAAGGGACTTTGCTTTGTAAATCTCGGCCGTCCCCCTTGAGGAGGGTCTGATGCTCCCAATAGGCTGTCTGTGAAGGGATACTTTCTTCTCTCTCTTTTGCTCTGCTAAGAGATTTTAACAAATCTCAGAAGAAAGTCTCTGCTGACTGTCAATTGTTTCTTTCACAACTTCTGATGTTTTATATCTACATATATATATACGACTTGTGTCTGTCTGTCTGTGTGTGTGTGTGTGTGTGTGTGTGTGTGTGTGTGTGTGTGTGTGTGTGTGTGTGTGTGTGTGTGTGTGTGTGTGTGTGTGTGTTCGCGATGCACGGCCAAAAGTTCTCGATGGATCTGCTTCAAATTTGGTGGGCATATTCAGGTAGACCCCGGACACAACCTGGTCGATGAGAATTTTCAACACGTGCTCTTAGCGCGCAGTCTGTCTGTGTGTGTGTGTGTGTGTGTGTGTGTGTGTGTGTGTGTGTGTGTGTGTGTGTGTGTGTGTGTGTGTGTGTGTGTGTGTGTGTGTGTGTGTTCGCGATGCACGGCCAAAGTTCTCCGCGATGGATCTGCTTCAAATTTGGTGGGCATATTCAGGTAGACCCCGGACACAACCTGGTCGATGAGAATTTTCAACACGTGCTCGCAGCGCACAGTCTGTCTGTGTGTGTGTGTGTGTGTGTGTGTGTGTGTGTGTGTGTGTGTGTGTGTTCGCGATGCACGGCCAAAGTTCTCCGCGATGGATCTGCTTCAAATTTGGTGGGCATATTCAGGTAGACCCCGGACACAACCTGGTCGATGAGAATTTTCAACACGTGCTCTTAGCGCGCAGCGCTGAACCGATTTTGGTTTTTCTGTTCATCTTCCCAGATCCATTCCCAGTAACTCTTCCTTATCTTCTCCAGTGTTTTGCGTTTATCTCCCTTCCTTCGTGTGGCGTCAATCCATTTTTAGGTCACTGTTCACAACGCTCAATCCATATTCCCGTTACTATTTTTAGAAGTTTTCCTTCGTGTGGCGTCAATCGCGTATTCGGCTCTACTTCTTCCCGGCGAAAATTTTCAACACGTGCTCTCAGCGCGCAGCGCTGAAACGATGTTGGTTTTTCTGTACATCCATTCCCAGTAACTCTTCCTTATCTTCTCCAGTGTTTTGCGCGTTTATCTCCCTTCCTTCGTACGGTGCGCCGGCAAAGCCGGCGTTTGCCGGGTCCCTCGGCTCTACTTCTTCCCGGCGAAGCCGTACCCGGCGAAGCGGGTATTCATCTAGTATATATATATAAATGCAAATATTTAAAAACAATCTGCTCAAAACTTTTTGTGATGAATCTTTATATATATATACGACTTGTGTCTGTCTGTCTGTCTGTGTGTGTGTGTGTGTGTGTAATCGCCATGCACGGCCAAAGTTCTCGATGGATCTGCTTCAAATTTGGTGTCCATATTCAGATACACCCTGCACAAAATCTGGTCGATGAGATATTTCAATACGTGCTCTCAGCGCTGAACCGATTTTGGTTCCACCTGAGCTACCCGGGCCCCCATACCGACACACCAAAGCCAAAGTTCTCGGTGGATCTTTTTCAAATTTGGACACCGTATTCAGCTACACCCCGGACACATCGATGAGATATTTCAGCACGTGCTTTCAGCGCGCAGCGCTGAACCGATTTTGGTTTTTCTGTTCATTTCACCATTCCCAGTAACTCTTCCTTATCTTCTCCAGTGTTTTGCGTTTATCTCCCTTCCTTCGTGTGGCTTCAATCCATATTCCCGTTTCTACGTTACTATTTTTAGAATGTCACTGCGCTGTCCAGAACGCTTCCCTTGCACCCGTAAGTTGTTCTTACTGTCAAAGTGAAAAGGTCGAATTAATTTATAGCCACGCGAAAAATACACTGTCACCTATCTCTATATATTTATAGATATAGATATACATATATATATATATATACGGCTTCTGTGTGTGTGTGTGTGTGTGTTTGTGTGTGTGTGTGAGCAACACCTGTGGATTTTAGAGTTCTGTTTGTGATGGGGTCTAGCGGCTTTTGTCTGTCTGTATGTTCTGGCATTTGAGAAGCCACAACAGATAATGTAGGGCTGAGAAATAAGCTCTAAACTTCTCAATCCCGTTTGACAGGACTTCGCCTTCAAAAGTGATTGTGGTGAACCGCCACGCTGTCTGTCTCTGTCTCGCGATTCACCCCGGCGAAGCCGGGTATTCCTCTAGTATGGAATATGTTTATTAATGATGATCCAAATGTTCGCCCCCACGGGAGGCTTCTTCAGGGTGATAGAATGATGAAGCTGAAAAAGAACGTAAGGCGGAATTCAGTAGTGGTTCTAGATCTGTGCATATGGTTACTAATGGTACGAACAACCGTTCTGATCAAACACAATGATTTACAAGTTTCTTAGAACAAATGCTGTCAAAGTTAAAGTAGCTTTATAAATGTTCCTTTTAACATGTATTCTTGTGATTTTTGTTCATGAGTGTTGGGGAATTGTAAGTTCTAGAAACGCCACAATAATGTAAATGCTACATATCGAAAGCATTTGATTTTGTCCTCAAGAATCTGGTGTAGAGTCTGCATGTTTGCTACCACAGTGAACACATTCCTATTTTCTGTTAAGTGTAGGGATATGTAAAGGTTGTACGCTGAGTCTCAGTAGATATAAAACATGGTCGCAAATTGTGGATCGTGAAAAACGCGAGCTTCAGCGGGCTTTTTCATGACCACGAAAGACATCGATATAGTTAATATCAGCTGAGGTGAGGTGCGTAACCTAATGCTCTTTATTCCATCTTCTGTCAGTTGTTATCAAAACAAAAGCGTTTCATCCCACAGTTTGGTTACATCTGCACGTATTTAGACGAGTGATTCATATGCGTAATTGTTCCGTCCAAAACATTTGATTCTGCTAACATTTCGCAGCAATTAGACTATTTTTTTTGTGGCCTTACACCCCCCTCACCCACCCCTCTGTCATTTGCTGTTGTTACTCGCACCTTGGTCTCCCTTGGTTCTGGACTGAGGTGCACGAAACGGAAGTGGTTGCCACCCAATTGATGGGGAACAAACCATGGGGTCGGATTGGTTGAAATCGCAACAAATCTCAATCTCAACCAATCAGACCTCGCGGCTGCGTACCATGACAGCCATTTGGGTCTGCTTCGTGCACCTCAGCCTGGTCTCTGTCAGGTCAAGGCAACTTCAGTCAGACTCTTCTCAGCCCGTCAGACCTTTGCCCCGAGACACACCTCAGATGCTCGGACGGCAACTGCCTGCCTGTGTTCGTACGTTGCAACGGGGTGTACGACTGCATTGACAAGGCGGACGAAGCCCATTGCGACAACGTGACGTGTCCAGGCTTCTACCGCTGCCGCTCGTCCAGCGTGTGTGTGCACCCTGACCACCTGTGTGACGGCTGGCCCCAGTGTCCGCAGCGTGATGACGAGTGGCTGTGTCAGGCCCTGTGTCCCTCCCACTGCAGCTGTCATGGCCACGCCTTCGTCTGTCCCCGCCCTTTTCCCGCCCCCTCCTTCCCTCAGCTGCGCTACCTGGACGCTTTGGGGTCCGGCATGACGATGAATGACGTCAGCACCAACGTGTATCTGACGTGGCTCAGGCTAGCGTCGTGTGGGATAGTGGAGTTGCAGGTAATGGACCTGCCCAACCTGAGAATGTTGGACCTGAGTGACAACCAGCTTTCGACTCTCCGTATGGATGCCTTCCTAAATCTCACCAACCTAGCCGTTCTCCGTCTGGCTGGAAACCCTTTGCTTTCTGTCACAGCAGGGAACAACTACACCCAGCAGCAAACTCTTCAAGTCCTCGATCTTTCCAGCACATTCCTCACGTCGTTCGGCAGTCTGGCTTTTTCAGGCTTTCCAGAGCTGCGGACCCTCAACGCCTCAAACAGCAAAATTGAGGTCATCACTGAGGACGGTTTCGTCCATACCCCTAAGTTAGGTCTTGTTGACTTGCAGGGAAACCCCGTGGAACGCTTCCCAGTGAACCTTTTCACGGGACTCTTACGGCTAGAGGCCGTGTACTCTGACAACTATAAGCTGTGCTGCAGCGACACCCTCCCAGCCAACTTTGAGATAGATTCCTGCCATGCGCCTCGAGACGAAATCTCCTCCTGCGAGGATCTTCTTCGCTCGGACGTTTTCCGGACATTCCTGTGGATGTTTTGCAGCCTTGCTTGTTTTGGAAACGCAGGATGTCTCCTGTTTCGTTCTTTCGTACAAAAGGCGTCCATGTCGAGCGGTTTTAACGTCTTTGTCAGCAGCCTTGGAGCGGCGGACTTCTTGATGGGAATTTACCTGGCTATGGTAGGAGGAGCGGACATTGCTTACCAGGGTCAATACTCCCTTTTCGAGACGGCCTGGAAGTCGGGGGTTGTGTGTAAAGCAGCGGGGTTCCTGTCCCTGCTGTCCTGTGAGATCTCGGCCACCATGATCTGCGTCATCACGCTGGATCGCTTCCTGGTGCTGCGCTTTCCCTTCAGCAGGTTTCACTTCGAGCCCAAGTCTGCGGTTCTTGCCTGCGTAGCTGTCTGGCTCCTGGGGGTCATCATCGCGGCTGTACCTCTTCTCCCGGTGACGTCACAGTGGCAGTTCTACGGGCAGACCGGCATCTGCATCCCACTACCCATCACCAGGCAGAGCTTCCCGGGCCAGGACTACGCCTTCGCCGTCATGATCGTCCTCAACCTGGTCCTCTTCCTGTTGATCGCTGCGGGCCAGCTGCTCATCTTCTGGACCATCAGGGACACCGCCATCACATCCACCGCCCGCTACAAGTCCCAGGAGATGACCGTCGCCCGTCGCTTGACCTCCATCGTGGTGTCCGACTTTCTCTGTTGGTTCCCCATCGGTCTGCTAGGTGTGCTGGCGGCCACAGGAACCCCCATCCCTGGCGAGGTAAACGTGGCAGTGGCCATCCTGGTACTGCCGCTCAACTCGGCGCTCAACCCTTTCCTCTACACCTTCAACCTGCTGGTGGAGAGGTTGGACAGGCAAGAGGAGCAGAGGCTTCTCAAGCAGCTGGAGGAGGAGCGAGACCAAGACAGACCTGCTGGCGGAGAGGTTGGACAGGCAAGCGGAGCAGAGGCTTCTCAACCAGCTGGAGGAGGAGCGAGACCAAGACTGAGACCTGCTGGAGGAGAGGTGGGACAGGCAAGCGGAGCAGAGGCTTCTCAAGCAGCTGGAGGAGGACTGAGACCTGCTGGTGGAGAGGTGGGACAGGCAAGCGGAGCAGAGGCTTCTCAAGCAGCTGGAGGAGGAGCGAGACCAAGACTGAGTACAGTGGAACCCCCCTTTTAAGACCTCCACAAATCTGAGAAAATCAGGTCTTAAAATGGAGGAAGTCTTAAACTGGGGGTAAGACTAAGGAGGTTATGAAGAGAACACCTGAGAATGATGGGAGGAAGTCTAAACAAGTCGCGTAAGGCGAAAATACAACATTTAGTCAAGTAGCTGTCGAACTCACAGAATGAAACTGAACGCAATGCAACGCAGCAAGACCGTATACTCGTAGCATCGTCAGTCCACCGCTCATGGCAAAGGCCGCAGTGACATTGCCAACAAGAGCGGGGTAGTAGTTGCGCTGAGAAGGATAGCACGCTTTTCTGTACCTCTCTTCGTTTTAACTTTCTGAGCGTGTTCTCAATCCAAACATATCATATCTATATGTTTTTGGAATCAGGAACCGACAAGGAATAAGATAAAAGTGTTTTTAAATTGATTTCGAAAATTTAATTTTGATCATAATTTTTATATTTTTAATTTTCAGAGCTTGTTTTTAATCCAAATATAACATATTTATATGTTTTTGGAATCAGAAAATGATGGAGAATAAGATGAACGTAAATTTGGATCGTTTTATAAAAAAATTGTTGTTTTTTTTTACAATTTTCAGATTTTTAATGACCAAAGTCATTAATTAATTTTTAAGCCACCAAGCTGAAATGCAATACCGAAGTCCGGGCTTCGTCGGAGATTACTTGACCAACATTTCAACCAATTTGGTTGAAAAATGAGAGCGTGACAGTGCCGCCTCAACTTTCACGAAAAGCCGGATATGACGTCATCAAAGACATTTATCTAAAAAATGAAAAAAACGTCTGAGGATATCATACCCAGGAACTCTCATGTCCAATTTCATAAAGATCGGTTCAGTAGTTTAGTCTGAATCGCTCTACACACACAGACAGACAGACAGACAGACACACATACACCACGACCCTCGTCTCGATTCCCCCCTCTATGTTAAAACATTTAGTCAAAACTTGACTAAATTTAAAAAGGGGGGGTGGGGGTGTCTTAAAAGGCGGGTTCCACTGTCCTCCAAAGACGGGCAGCTGTGAGTTTCTATTACGGGGAGCATTGGATACGAGAGAGAAAAGAAACGGATGGATTACCAAAATGTCAATCTGTTCCCATGTTCCTGTGAAATTTCGTTTATCTTAATTGCGCGTGTTTGTGTACGTGTGTGTGTGTGTGTGTGTTTGTGTGTGTGTGTTTGTCAGTGAGTGGTATGCGTATGTGTGTATATATATATGTGTGTGTGTGTGTGTCAGTGTGTGGTGTGTGTGTGTGCGTGTGTGTGTGTGTGTGTGTGTGGTAGGACATACTCATTTGAAGCATAAGTCATCGTGAACAACAAACACAACAACAAATACCACAACAACAACAACCAAACCGGCAAATCAATGCACAAGCAGACATCGGATCCAACACGATACAATGACTGTCTGTCTCTGTACTATCACACACACGCACACACACACCACACACTCACACACACACGTAGACAAGACATGACATGCCATTTTCAAGAAAGTCCTGGTACAATTCGAACTTTAGGTCTTCGGTGCATTTCCTGACATTACTTTGTGCATCATAATACCTTTACTATACTTTAATCTACTTAAAAGTGTCTGTGAAGACTGCCTAACAGTTTCAATATATGTTAGCTCTTGCAGAATCCCACACACTGGTTCCATGGAGAATCCATAGTGAACAAAATGTCATGTCTTGTCTATCTCTATATAAAGCCATACGAATCCTTAGGCTCATGTACAAATTTCGATGATTTTGTCTTTTGTGCGTGTGTGTGTGTGCTTGCTTGAGTTTTGAGTATGTGTGTGTGTGTGTGTGTGTGTGTGTGCGTGTCTGTGTATGTGAGTGTGTGCGTGTGTGCAATATCAACGTAAGAGCGTACGTCTACACGGCCAATTTGGACAACACATTATCAAAAACAATCTCCACACAACACTCCACCAGTCTCTCAGACCCTTAAAAAACTAAATATTTTTGTAATCCTTTATTGAGAGTCAGAGCAACAAACCAAAATCAAGTACATGTTTGTCGAAACATGTTCTGAGCAATCTTTGCTCTCTCTCTCTCTCTCTAGCTCTCTCAGTCTCTATCTCTCTCTCTCTCAGTCTCTATCTCTCTCTCTCTCTCTCGCGCGCGCACGGTTTCATCTTTATTTTTTGTATACATGTACAATGTAATAACATAAGGATGTTACTTTTTACACAAGAAAGGAAGACACTCACACTTCACAAAATAATTCACAAACATTTGACCATATGGGGACAACAGTCTTTGCCACTGGACACCAGTTTCATTAAACAAAAATTCTTTTTTAATTGTTTGCTCTTTTTATAAAGTCTTGTTTAAAACATTCAATATTTGTCAATCTGTTTAAACATTTACATGTGCAAATAAAATATACAGCCATTAGCAGAAGGAGGTCCAGCACTTTATCCGTTTTTACAGACCTTCTTCTTCTTCGTTCCTGGATCTCGCACACCAAAACATTATCTTACCAATTGAATTTAGGTCACTCGGCTCTTCCTCGATACTATTTCAAGCGCGGCAATCACCCAAAAATAAATCTAATGAAGGGCTTCTCGCGTATACACCCATGGTATGTAACCATCACGAAATTATTTTACCCAAAACATGACATTGTCCTTGGCCGAAGGCCGTGGTCAATAAATATGAAACTAAAGTCGAGGACCGACAAAAAAGCTGGTCTGTCAACAAACCACCAAACATCGTTTTTGTCATCATTGTGGTAGTGAGAAAATAAGTGCACAATCAACGATGTTTGGTGGCTTGTTGTCAGACCAGCATATTTTGGGTGGTCCTCGGGGAGCATATCGCCTTTTGTCTCATATTTATCAACCGCGGCCTTCGGCCTTGGTCGATAAAGATGAAACAAAAGACGATTATGGTCCCCTTGGACCAACAAAAAAGCTGGTCTGTCAACAAGCCACCAAACATCTTATAATATTGAATATTGAATATATTTACTTCGAGATCACTGCATGAAACCCACTGGCCTCAAACTCTGTTTTTAACTACCACCCCCCCCCCCCCCACCCCCTCCCCAGTTTACTTGGCTCTTTTCTTTCCAAGACCTCCCCCTGCCTTTCCTCTCCTCTGAACTTTAGAGGCTTTCTTCCTTGTAACACTGGGACTCCAGTCTTCGTCGCTGTCTGACGTCACATCTCTATTTGACGTCACATCCACGTCACGCAGGGGTGTTCTAGCACTGACGCCACTCGGCAGCTGTGACGTCAAGGTTTTCCCGACTCGGCTTCTTCCTCGCGGGTTTGGGGCTTCCAGGTTTTCCTTTTGACCCCGAGAATCGAAAGTAGGTCTACGAGTCTTAGAAAAGTTCTCTGGAGGAGAAGTTACGGAGGGAATGTCAGTAAGTCTACGATACTTTTGAGTAAAGTTTACGCTTTTGGGGCGAGAGAGCTCGTACGGAGAAGCACTTTCATCACTACGTTTTCCTTGAAATTTAAAGTTCATATTCTCACAGCAAAGGGGTTGAACTTGACGGTCACGTCGCTCCTCAAACCTCCTCCCCTCCCCCTTTCTTCCACAGCCTCTCGTCACCTCCCCCTTGCCAGCGCCCACCAACACGGGGGTGCGGGGTTCGATCCTCAATAGGAGCGGGATGTGCAAACGATAGCTGCAGGTCATGAGCAGGATGATTAAGGTCAAGGCCACAGCGAGCAGCATGCAGACGGGTTGCCAGTGCAGCGGGATCTGGGTGAAGAAGTTCCTGAGGGCCCGCCCCATCCCGCCTGCCAGCATCTCTGTCGGGTGGACGATACAGCGGGTAGCCACTGACATCAGTACCTGTGGAACAGACGACACGGTGCACAACTGTCACAGGGCAATCAGGCATGAAAACTAAAAAAAAAAAAATACTGAAAAAAAAATTTGAAGGCGCGTAGCGCCAAGTTTTGCAGGCGCGTAGCGCCAAGTTTCGCAGGCGCGAAGCGCCAAGACTTCTAGGGGGGGTCCGGGGGCATGCTCCCCCTTTTTTTTTTTTTTCAAGGGTGCAATTTGGTGCAATCTGGGGCTATCTGAGCCTTAAAATTGGATTCAAACATGGCCCCAAAACTATTTTACTATAACTGTGACTGGGAAAAAAAAAAAAAAAAAGGAAAAATACGGAAATTAAAAAAAAATACGGTTTATTTTTTTCAAAAATACGGAAAATACGGAGAATTTTCATGCCTGGCAATACAACTGTTCACTTACTTTTTGACGGTGCAGCATGCTGCCAAAAGCACCCGCTTCTAACACGACTACACACACACACACACACACACACACACACACACACACGAACACACACACACACGCACATACACACACCGAGACTAAAAGCGCTTACCCACTGGTTGACGTGAAAAACGTTGCTGCCCTGATCGCTTGACATGACAAGCCAGTATAGCACAGTAGCGTAAAGCGCTTCACAGGAAAGTGCGCTTTTCTTTATTCTTGTTTACCTTGTGAGTTTGTTTTGAATTCTAACATAAGATATCTCTTTCTCACTTTATATATGTTTATGTTTTTTTGAATTAGGAAATGATAAAGAATAAGATGGATCGAATTCTAAAATAGTTACATTTTAGTTTTAATCATATTTTTTCAGATTTTTAATGACCAAACTCATTCATTATTTTTTAAGCTTCCAAGCTGAAATGCAATCCCATAGTCCGGGTTTTGTGGAAGATTGCTTGACCAAAATTTCAATCTAATTCAGTAATTGATTGAAAAATACGGGTGTAACAGTGCCGCCTCAACTTTCACAATAAGCTGGGTATGACGTTACCAAAGACATCAATAATTTAAAAAAAAATGTAAACAACGTCTGGGGATATCATTTGCAAAAACTCTCATGTAACGTTTCATGAAGATCGGTCCAGTAGTTTTTCAGGAATTTGTCTACACACTCACACACACACACACACACACACACACTCACACACACACACACACACACACACACACACACACACACACACACACACACACACTCACACACACGCACACACGCACGTTCACACATACACCACGTCCCGCGTCTCGATTATCAGTCTATTTTAAAACATTTAGTTAAAACTTGACTAAATCGATTCTCAGTCTGTTTTGAAACATTTAGTCAAAACTTGACTAAATCGATTCTCAGTCTGTTTTGAAACATTTAGTTAAAACTTGACTAAATCGATTCTCAGTCTATTTTGAAACATTTAGTCAAAACTTGACAAAATCGATTCTCAGTCTATATTGAAACATTTAGTCAAAACTTGACTAAATGTGAAAAGAAGGTGTAACGATTCTCATTACATCAAAGAAAGTATAACGCTTTCCAGAACTTACAAAAACCCTCTCCTCCATAAAATTAGCATGCATTAGCCTTTGTGTCAGGTCACATGTTTATGCGTGGACTCCAGTGACCATGCCATCTGCCACGCTTATTTCAACCACAGGCACATGAAACTCGATGGTGACGTCATTGGTGAGGGGCGGTAATCAAATCTGTAGTAGTTTACTATCGAGGAGAGCACAGCCCGGCCACAGGACCTGCCTACCTCCTGTCAAGTGCCTGTGTTTCAACTTTCGGCAGAAAGTTGTTAAAAGGCTAGGCCCATCAAGAACACATTCAGCTAACCAGAAATAACCTGAAACCTTGGGTCAACTGTTTGACCAAACTTTCAATTTTTGTTGTTGAAAAATTAGGTCGCCACAGTGCAGCATCAACTTTGTTTAAAGTCGGATATGACGTCATGAAAGGAATAAACCGTAAAAAACAAAACAAGAAAAAATCCTCATGATGTTATCTGGAAGAATGCGAAGTTTCATAAACATTCTGTTGTTGTTTGATCGGATCTGGCAAACGCTGTACATGCCCACTCGCGCACACACACACACACACACACACACACACACACACACACACACACACACACACACACCGACCCTCAAACTTTTTTGGACCGTCAACAAAATAGAAATTAAAAAAGATCCAAACTCCCTTTACCACATCACACGTTTTTGTGTGTTTCTGTGTGTGTGCCAACTATACAGTATTTTTATTGTTCGTGTTTCTGGTGAGTACGGTTTCAATGTTATCTTTTTCAAACAGATAGTGACAACAGAAGGTGTCTACAAATGGAGTTCTTATATACCTCTTATTGTAGGGACCTCTTATTGTAGGGACCTCTTATTGTAGGGACCCCACAACGCAGTTACCACCGTATAACCCTCAACTGCTCGAGTAACAACCAAGACTAATTTCAAAATGTAGAACATTTGTAATGTATTCCCTCTCACGCCTCAAATGCCTACTACCATGACTTTCCACTCTCTAAGTCTAACGCTAGTTGCACCTTACTTGTTTTTATTCGTGTAAGCAGTAACCTGTTCTTGTGCGCTATGACACGTCTATGCTGGAGCTATAAAAACAGACTTACGTTTCTGCCACTCATGCTTGTAATTCTTGGTTATGGTATAACAGCTGTTACTGTTTAAGCATCAACTGTGATAAAGGATTACCTTCATTTTGTGATTGCATACTTGACACGGTGAACTGCGCTAGCAAAAAACTAATCCACTGTTAAAGTTGATGGACACATCTAGACTTTCTGCAAATCATAGATTTCAAGGTGAGTGATTGTTTAGGTATAATGTGATACTCATGCAAGCTGTGAGTAGGGAATGTTTTGGATTACAAGAAAACAAAAAATATTTTGTATACCACCCCATGAGAATATTACTTACCAGTTAAAGACACTTTCACTCCTTCTTGTCTAAGCAATCTGACTCACTATTTCAGATCTGGCCAAAATGTACGGTACATGAGATAAGGCTATTCCAGCACTTAGACACAAACCAAAAACCTTTCTTTTTGGTAATCTTGAACTTTAGCGTGTTAAATTCATAGCTCAGAATCCCGTGACATTCTTTACTTATTTTTGATACAAGTCCATGTAAGCAAGCCAAAGAACATTTTTCGTGAAATTAATTGACGGATTGAGCTTCAAACTTAAGCATAATTAATTAATTTGGTTGTTCAATCGACGAAAATGCACCGAAAAGGGCGTACGTTGTCAACCATGGGACATCATTTACACGAAAGAGTTGTCTCCCTTGTTTGCTCACACGGATAATTCCTTCTTTGACCCATGTAAACGAAATGCATTCGCACAGTTCATCGGAGTTCATTCCGTAACTTCAAAAGGATCTAAAACGACTTGTTATGATTACAAGTAATGCCTCTGAATTCTGAGCTATGAATTTAACACGCTAAAGTTCAAGATTACCCGATTTTTTGTATGAAGTATTTTTTTAAAATCCGCTAGTGTTAATTTGCGGAATAAATTAATAAACAAATCCAGTTCAGCGTCCATGCTGCTGATTTTTAGTTTTTGTAGACAAGGTGAGAGATTGTCTTATCCCATGTAAATGTTAACCTGGACAGATCTGTGATGGTTAGTTGAATTGCCTCCATGAGAAGGATTGTGCTTTTGTTTTAATGTATCCACCTCATAAGTGTATTTGTACTATTCCCAAACTTAGAAGACAACCAGACAACAGCTCAGCTGGACCTAGATTAGATCGGGAGCATCTCGTTACTCCCCCGTATCGTTACTCCCCCGGCTTGTTACTAACCCTAACCCTAACTGTTGTGGAGATCGCTAGATACCACTGGAATCGAATGGAAGGATATAGAACATTATAGAACTTACTTTGATTAAGTGCGCAGTCACTCATGACGTAAGCGTAGACGCTCATCGAACAGATGGAACTGTGTAGATCTAACCAGATTAGTGTCGATGTTTCCCGAATATTCTCGTATGTCCATTAACTATATAAGTAGGGCTGCGCACACGTATTGTTGTTCTTTACCAGTCTTGCACTTGTTCTTTCTTACACTGTGCTGAGAGATATTGTCACCGTTGTTCCAGCTGTTAATAAATCTACAGAACCTACACAAATCGTTGTGTCTCCTTTGCGACTGAGAGTGACGAAAGGAAAAACACGACAACTGGCGTCGCCGACAGTTACTTCCCTTGTCTATTCGGAGTGACTTATTACTGCAAAATGACGGAAACAGAGCAGCTGATAACGCTTCTAAGGGAGCAGTTGGAGAAACAGCAACGCCAGCACAAGGAAGATATGGAGCAACAAATGCACCAGATGGAGATGATGATGAAAGTGTTCAGTGGTGCCGCAGCTTCTGCCAGGGAGGAAAGCTACGATGATCCGAGTGCTTCGAATCTACGTTTTCCCATTACTACACAGGCAGCTGCAATCCCATCTTTTGTTGCGTTTGATGCAACATCGGAACTGTGGCCTGACTACTGGTCAAGATTTTGCACGTTTGTGGTCGCCAACTCCGTGCCGGAGCAGCGCAAGGCTCAAGTTTTCTTGACGAATCAGACTGCTACGGTCTACAAACAACTGGCAAATCTGGCTACTCAGCAAAATCCGCCCAAGGACATCAACAGTTTGACAATGGACGAAATTGTCAAATTCATGAAAGAACAGTTCGACCCGAAACTCTTCATAGTGCGTGAACGTTTCAAGTTCTGGAGTGACATGAAACGGAAGCCAGGCGAAACTCTCCAGGAGTTAGCAGCGCGCATACGCCAAGACGCCGCTACCTGTGACTTTCCTTCGATCAAAAACCCACAAGACGAAGCTCTGAGACAGAGATTCATATGTTCTGTCAACAATGAGGCTGTCTTAAAGGCTCTATTCAAGATCAAGGACACAGAGCTGGATTTCGCACGTGCTGTCCAAGTCGCGATTGAGACTGAAGACGCAGCGAAGGTTGCCAAGGAAACTGTCTACGGTTCCAAGACCATGCCAGTCAACAAGGTCCACCAGAACAAGACTACGGGTCCACGAAAGAACCACAAGCAGTCTAATTCCACAGACAGGAAGTGCTACCGATGTGGAAAGGCCCACAAAGCAACAGACTGCCCCTACAAAGACGCCAAATGCCGATACTGTGACGTCACAGGACATTTGGAAGCTGTCTGTAGAAAAAAGCAACATCAGAATCGGGAACGACATTCCCAAGCTTCCGTGAAGAGAGTCACGAAAGCAGAGCTTGTCAACGCGATCCTCGGTGAAGTTCCCCAAGATACTCCTAGGTTGGATGTACCCATAACAATCCAGGACCGACAGTTCACCATGGAACTGGACACCGCAACTACGGGAAATTTTGTTTCTCTTCCGGTCTGGAGACAACTAGGAAAACCGAAGCTGGATGACGTCACACATCGTTACGAGTCTGCCAGCAAGCACGACCTGCCCGTGCTGGGAACTTTCATGGGCCAAACCAAGGATCCAGTGACTGGTAAGCAAAGCTCAATTCCGTACATCGTCACCAAGATCCCTCATCTGAATCTGCTAGGACGCAACGCAATCCAGACTCTGGGAATTTCTGTGGACAATGCTCTAGGACTGAGGAGCATAGAGAGTCACGCTAAGAGTGAGGGTGCAAAACCTACGCATCCAGCGACCTCCAACGCGCCTTATGCTGCCCTGCAACGAGATTGTCACAGACTGTCTGATAAATTCCCAAATCTCTTCAAACAAGAATTGGGATGTCTCAAGGACTTCGAACTGGACGTGAAGTTCAAGTCTGATGCGAAGCCGGTTTTTCACAAGGCACGTCCGGTACCTTTCGCTCTTCGTGATGACCTCGCCAAAGGCTACGAAGAAGGCATCGCCAAAGGAGTCTGGAAGCCAGTCCAGTTCAATGAATACGGAACGCCAGTGGTACCAATTCGTAAGGCACAAACCTCGGGCACCCTGAAGCCCAAGCTACGGATCTGTGGTGACTACTCAGTGGGCATCAATGATCAGCTTGAAGATCACCGTCATCCAATGCCACTCCCAGAGGAACTGATGCAGAAGCTAGGAGGTGGATTCGGATACACCAAGATCGATCTTGCTGATGCCTACAACCAGATCAAGCTGGCACCAGAGAGTCAACGCAGGCTAGCCCTCAGCACTCACCGTGGGGTACTCCTGCAGCAACGACTTCCTTTCGGGATAAAGTCAGCACCTGGTTACTTTCAAGAGATCATGGAAAACCTGACCTGTGATCTACCTGGTGTTGCCGTCTTCCAAGATGATATACTCGTCAGCGGGAAGGACGCCAACGACCACCTGAGCAATCTGGAACGTTTGCTCACTCGTCTGAACGACAAAGGACTCAGATGTCGTCGTGAAAAGTGCGAGTTCGCACAAGCCAGTGTGGAATACCTTGGACATACCTTATCGGCCGAAGGGATCTCCAAAGGATCGAAGGTCGAGGCAGTTTTGAAAATGCCAGCCCCTACGGACGTCTCAAGCTTGAAGTCTTTCTTGGGCTCAGTTCAGTTTTACGGGAAGTTCATCCCTAACCTGGCCAGCATGGCAGAGCCGCTCTACCGCCTGACGAAGAAGGCGAACCCCTGGAAGTGGGGAGATGAGGAACAGGCAGCATTTGAACAGTTGAAAAATGTGCTTTCCTCGGATCAAGTTCTGGTACACTTCGATCCAAACAAGACTTTGGGACTAGCTTGTGACGCGTCCAACGTTGGAATTGGAGCAGTCCTATTTCATCGCTATCCAGATGGAAGTGAGCGCCCAATCGCCAACGTGTCCAAGACTCTCACGGCTGCAGAAAGGAACTACAGCCAAATCCACAAGGAAGCCCTGGCCATCATCTTTGGCTTGCGGAAGTTCTACCAGTATCTCTACGGACGTCAGTTCATACTGGTGACAGATCATAAGCCGCTGACATCACTGTTCGGACCAAAGAAAGGGACTCCACTGCTCGCAGCTAACAGACTAGCTCGGTGGGCCCTGTGGCTGAACCAGTTTAACTACTCCATCGAGTACCGGAAAACAGCGGATCATGGCAATGCAGATGCCCTTAGTCGCTTGCCATATGGAGATGACATCGACTTCGACAGGGAGGAAAGTGGTGAAGACATGGACATGGTGTGTGCCATCAAGGTTCTCAGTCTTCAAGTCCAGCCTGTGGATGCCAATATCCTCCGTCAAGAGTCAGGAAAAGATCCAGTGATATCTACTGTGATGCGCTACGTCCGTGAAGGCTGGCCACCAAAGAACGCTGAGATCAATGAAGATGTCAACAAGTTCCGGAAGTTGTCGGACTCTCTCAGTATCTGCCACGGATGCCTCGTCCATGGATCGAGAGTGGTGATTCCACAGAGCCTGCAGTCCAAGATCCTTGATCTGCTGCATCTCGGACACTTCGGCATGGAACGCATGAAACAGTTGGCAAGAACTGCTGTTTACTGGCCCGGTATCGATGCTGCTATTGAGATGGCTACTCGACGATGTGACTCGTGTGGTGAACATCAGAACAAGCCATCCAAGCCTCCAGTTCACCCATGGATGCTACCAGAAAAGCCGTGGAGCCGCTTACACCTGGACCATGCAATCAACTTCATGGGTAGAGACTGGCTGGTGATCACGGATGCTTACTCCAAGTATCCATGCATTCATCCTACGTCATCCACGTCCTCTAGAGCCACTCTAGACCTGCTGGAAGAAGATTTTGCTCATTTTGGATTGCCTCACACACTTGTCACTGACAACGCGCCGACCTTCACTTCTGAAGAATTTCAGAGCTGGTGCAAGGAACGGGGGATCACGCACCTGACAGGGGCACCATATCATCCTGCTACCAATGGAGCCGCTGAACGTTTGGTGCAGACATTCAAACAAGCACTGAGAAAATCTTCTTTGCCACCGAAGCGTGCTCTTCAAGAGTTCTTGATGCAGTACCGGAGAACACCGACATCCTGTGGTTTCTCTCCGAGTGAACTCTTGAATTCCAGGCAGTTACGGACAAGGATCGACACTCTGCTGTCCTCGCCAGCCCACATCGCTCAGGGCAAGCAATCCAAGGAGGCATCCAAGTCTCAGATGACTCCAGACTCGAAAGCTGTCGTCAAGGTAACCAGACAGTACAAGGCCGGAGATCCTGTGTATGCTCTATACCATGGACCTCGCCGAGACAAACAACCCCGATGGGTACCAGCAGTCATTAAGAAGTCTCTGGGTACTCGCTGCTTCAACGTCATGGTCATTCCTCATGGTCCAGTATGGAGACGACACTGGGAACAGCTACAGCCACGCTACACCACTGAGGAAGACAATGAACCTGGTGAGGAAGTGGACACTGTTTCTGAACTTGTAACAGATCACCCCATGGAGATCTTGGAAACTGTGCCACAAACTCGGAGACAGACCAAACCCAAAGGTACTCCATCCGTTTCAGAGTATGGACCAGACAATCCAAGACGGTCAAAGAGAACACGCAAACCAACAGAGAGACTTTGCTGTTGATGCTTGAGGAGTAGCATCAGTTTAGGTGGGGAGGTGTTGTGGAGATCGCTAGATACCACTGGAATCGAATGGAAGGATATAGAACATTATAGAACTTACTTTGATTAAGTGCGCAGTCACTCATGACGTAAGCGTAGACGCTCATCGAACAGATGGAACTGTGTAGATCTAACCAGATTAGTGTCGATGTTTCCCGAATATTCTCGTATGTCCATTAACTATATAAGTAGGGCTGCGCACACGTATTGTTGTTCTTTACCAGTCTTGCACTTGTTCTTTCTTACACTGTGCTGAGAGATATTGTCACCGTTGTTCCAGCTGTTAATAAATCTACAGAACCTACACAAATCGTTGTGTCTCCTTTGCGACTGAGAGTGACGAAAGGAAAAACACGACACTAACCCTAAGGGGGAGTAAGGAGCCGGGGGAGTAAGGAGCCGGGGGAGTAACGAGCTGATCCCCATTGAAAATATGTCCAAATGACTCTGCTACAAAAACATTTGGGTGCCCGGGTAGCTCAGTGGGTAGAGCACTGGACTTGTGATCTTAGGGTTGTGTGTTCCAATCCGGGCCGGGACGGACACGGGTCAACTTAATGTGCAGACTCAGAGATGGTATCCATGTTCCACCCCCGTGTCACCACTGTGGCACGTAAAAGACCTCGTTCATTCTGCCATATGTGCAGGAGGCTGATTACACCTAAACACACATACTCCAGGGTAGCGCGACTCTGTTGCTGCTAGCTTTCCACTGAGAGGAAGAGACCCCGAATTTCCCAGCGATGGGACAAAAAAGTAATGAAAACGAAAACATTCAGAACCCCTCCTTCATGTCACAAACATTTGATGGTCGACCGGCCTATGGTCAGAACAACATCTACACATATATAATTATGTCAGATAAATGTATTGTTCTGTTATATTGCTAGGATTTGTGAATTCAATGTTGATGTAGTGCTTTAGGCCAAAAAAAAAATAGGTGTGGTTACGGTAACATAGCCAAAAAAAATAGGGTAGGAAGGTAGGCACTCACTTTTTTTTTTAAAACTTTTTTTTCTAATGTGTACAAATTAAACCTACTTGACAGGGAAATAAGTGTGCGACTCGGGCGCTTTCGCTTTCATTGCGTTTTCTGCACTCGTTTACTTGTTTTTGTGTGTGTTTTTTTGACAAATATAATAAAAAGTTATAGGGTCGGCCCCAAAAAATAGGGTAGGTCGGGTTACCGTAACCACACCTATTTTTTTTTAGGCCTTATCATTCACAAGAACCACAAATAATATGAATCATATTAATGTTGAAGGAAGTGTTCTGCTGTCGCAATTTTCCTGCTGTCGTAATTTTTACTTTTGTTTTATCATTATGTTACAATTTAGATGTACATGTATTAAGTGTTGAAATAGCGTTATTCCTGGGTAATAATATGCACAGCGTTGAGAGCACAAAACTATTCTGTGGTTCCCGCATGAACCTTTCATTATTATCATTCTGCATAAAGTTCTCATTGGTATTATTACCCCACATCAAGCTCTCATTACTATTATTGTTATGCAAAAAAAAAAAAAAGGTCTGTTTACGGTAACATAGGGTGAAAAAATAGGGTCTGTAGGTCGCCTTTTTTTTTTCTTTTTTTTTTCTCCCCTCTCTATGATGTTTCACAGTTCATTTCTTCTCATCAATCCCTGTTTTTGCCCAACATAACTATAAACAGTACTTTGAGCTTACCTCCCTTCTGTCGTCTGCTGTTTGAGCGCAAACAGCTCTATTTTGGATGCGGTTTTTTTGTTTTTTTCAGACGATCCAAAAAAAAGATTAGGGTCGGGCCTAAAAACTAGGGTCGGTCGGGTTACCGTAAACAGACCTATTTTTTTTTGGCCTTATTAATATTAATGGCATTGATGCATTGACACATGATTTATGATAGGCGCAATGGCCTAGTGGATAAAACGCCGGCCCTTAAGCGGAAGGTCGTGAGTTCGAGTTCTGGCTGCGCCTGGTGGGTTAAGGGTGGAGATGTTTCTGATCTTCCAAGTTCCAGGTCAATTTATGTGCAGACCTGCTAGTGCCTTATCCCCCTTCGTGGGTACATGCAAGCACAAGACCGAGTGCGCATGGAAGAGATCCTGTAACTGTAAGCCATGTCAATGTTCGGTATAAACAGGACCATACCAAGCATGCATGCCCTGAAAGCAGCTTTACTTACTTACTGCCCGTTATGCCGGTTGGCGTGTAGGTCAGCATGAATGAAACTGAAAGCAGCTTATGGCTGCCTAAATGGTGGGGTAAAACGGTCAAACATGTAAAAACCGTGGGAGTTACAGCCCGTGAACGAAGCAGAAAAATGGCAATGCAGTAACGTACCATGAAAGGTGTGACATCCCAGAGTGGGTCGACAAACATGGCGTTGAAGTAACGCTCACATGGGTTGTCATGACTCCAGGCTAGTTGGCGTGACAACCAGACTTTGAGTGTCTGGAGCAGCGACAGAGACTCCACGCTGCACTCTGCTGGCACTCCCTGGGAAAGAGACAAGTGACAAGAAATTGGAATTTATACATGACAGTGGAACCCCCATTTTAAGACTTCCAAAAAACTGAGAAAATCGGGTCTTAGGCCTAAAAAAAAAAGGTGTGGTTACAGTAACCCAACCTACCCTATTTTTAGGGGCCGACCCAATAACTTTTTATTACATTTGTCAACAAAAAAAAAAAATAATAATAACCAGTGCAGAAAACGCAATAAAAGCGAAATCGCCCGAGTCGCACACTTATTTCCCTGTCAAGTAGGTTTAATTTGTACACATTAGAAAAAAAAGTAAAAAAAAAAAAAGTGATTGCCTACCTTCCTACCCTATTTTTTTTGGCTATGTTACCGTAACCACACCTATTTTTTTTTTGGCCTTATCAATCAATCAATATGAGGCTTATATCGCGCGTATTCCGTAAGTACAGTTCTAAGCGCAGGGATTTATTTTTTTATTTTATTTTATGCAATTTATATCGCGCACATATTCAAGGCGCAGGGATTTATTTATGCCGTGTGAGATGGAATTTTTTTTACACAATACATCACGCATTCACATCGGCCAGCAGATCGCAGCCATTTCGGCGCATATCCTACTTTCCACGGCCTATTATTCCAAGTCACATGGGTATTTTGGTGGACATTTTTATCTATGCCTATACAATTTTGCCAGAAAAGACCCTTTTGTCAATCGTGGGATCTTTAACGTGCACACCCCAATGTAGTGTACACGAACGGACCTTGGTTTTTCGTCTCATCCGAAAGACTAGCACTTGAACCCACCACCTAGGTTAGGAAAGGGGGGAGAAAATTGCTAACGCCCTGACCCAGGGTCGAACTCGCAACCTCTCGCTTCCGAGCGCAAATGTGTTACCACTCGGCCACCCAGTCCTATCACAGCATGATTCTATACAGTCTATGGTCAAATTTCAGCTTTTGTCAAAACAAAAAGACAGCGAGTACAGTGCTTGTGAAAAAGGTGAAAAAGATGAAAAAGGGGTTTTATGTAAATGAGCTCAATTTCACACAGCCACACGCACACAAACCTTCATTCCTCTAAGGCCCCCCCCCAAAAAAAGGTCTGTTTACGGTAACATAGGCCAAAAAAATAGGGTCGGTAGGTCGGGATTTTTTTTTTTTTTTTTTTCTTCCAAAAAACCATATTTTTACGTTATTTTGCAAAAAAACCAAGATTTTTTTTCTTCTTTTTTTTCTCCCCCAAATGCCAAAAAAAAGTCTAGGGTCGCGCGAAAAAAATAGGGACGGTCGGGTTACCGTAAACAGACCTATTTTTTTTTTGGCCTAAACAAACACGTATCGTTCAACATCACATCAACAGTGAAAACAAACTCACCTCTGATGCAACAGCGGCCCGGTTACCAATGGCCGCCTGATACAGACGGCAAAACTCCCAAGGGATGCTGACACACAGCAACGCTAGCGACAAGTACAACATCAGCTTCCCAGGATTAAGCGTTCTTCTCTTGCTGCTGAGGCACTGCATGTTGTCACCACTCTCATTTCTTCCCCAGTACCCTCTTTCCGTCACAGTGTCAGGCCTTGGGCTATACCTTGAATATGGTGGTGAATTTGATCCAAAGCTTGTGGAAAGAGCTGAACTTTCATTCTGGCTCCGTTTGTTCTGCAGCGTGTAGCTGCTGAAGTTATGAACAGTGTCGTCATATTCTGAATCATAGTACACTGAGTCTGCATTCATTTGTTGACTTTTAAAATGTTGCCTGCACAGTATTTGTTTCCAACAGAACAGAAACGCCACAGAGAGGCAAAATACGAAAGAAACTGTGACAAATGCAGCTGTAAAGTTTGAGTTCTCTCCCAACAAGTTTAAGTCCTGACACAGATTCCACAAAAGTGTCCAAAGTTGGCTGCAACCAGCTCGCATCAGATCCAGACAACTCCAAAAAGCATCAGCACACAAGGAAAAACATTGCCCCATTGTTGCGTTCATTGCACAAAACCATCCACATGAAGCATCGAGTAAAATACTGCAGAAATTGGAGCAGACATCAACCAAAACAGCACACAGCTTTTTCAAATCCTGCGAAACATTCACGAATAAGATATAAGCGAAGATCTGAATGACAGAGGCCTGGCAGACCGGCGATGTACCGAACCCTTCTCCTTCCGTGGACAAGTCAGTGTGGTCAACTGAAGAGCGGCTACTTGGCCACCCAGCTTCTGCTGACCATGCAGAAAGCCAGCCTGTTATTGCAGTCAACACTGACGTCAACCATGTAGAAATCTTCACCTCCTCCTCTGCAGACTTGCAGTGCTCGTAAAAGAAATCTGAAACAAAATAAATAAACAAATTGATATCAATGTATGTCATATGTCGAATTGACAGTATTCGCGGAATCAGCAACAGTTTTGCCCATTTCGCGTAATCAGCAAAACGCTGCCCATTGTGCAAAATCTGCAGCGTTTTGCCGACAATGTGTAAAACTAAAAGGCTTCTCAAACTTGACCATTTTACAAAATCGGCAGCCACGTTTTGGTTTAAAAGTTCTTAATGCCTTGAATATGATCAAATTTAGACAGCTAGATGCTACAATGGATAGATAACGTAATAATCAATAAATTATGGCAAGTTATGGCAAAAAGTGTAGTTTTCATGCATTTTTGTTACGCTCGAAACGGACGAACAAAGACCTTAAAACCCATAATAGGGCAATGTAAATTATACAATGCTCTGGTGACTCAAAAAGTAACACACTGGCTGCAGCTTTTGCGAAATGTGAGTGTTTTACTTTTAGAAGTCTTTACGGATTTTCGGCAATACACTGCCGATTTCGCGTAATGGCCAGTGTTTTGCCGATTACGCAAAATGGGCAAAAATGTATGCGATTCCGCGAATTCGGCAATTCCCTGTATTTGGCATGACACATATATATACTAGAGGAATACCCGCTTCGCCGGGTAGCCGGCTTCGCCGGGATGAAATACTTAGAGCCGTACGCCGGCTTTGCCGGGTCCGAACAATGGACCCGCCAAGCTTAGGTCCCTCCCAGATTCGTGGAATGCAGCACGAAAATGATTCAGTGGCCATAATGCCATTCCTGACCATATCGAGTCCCATCCTTGTCGACGAATGTAACCGTGTTAATCACCTTTGGAGGCGAACTCCACTCAAACAGGATTGAGCAATTTAGAGCTTATCTCTAAGCCCTTTTGATCTGTTATGGCTTCTCAAAGGAGGGCCAGTACATACAAATACACAAAAGCCGCCAGACCACATCACAAACAGAACTGAACAATCCACAGGTGTTGCCCACATAGTGAGAGAGACACACACACACACACACACACAAACACAAACACAGAGAAGCCGTATATATATATAGAGAGATAGATGACACAGAACACCGGGAATATCCGAAGATGCCCCACTCATACTATAGTGCACCGTACGAAGGAAGGGAGGTAAACGCTGAAAACCTGGAGAAGATAAGGAAGAGTTACTTATAATGGTGAAATGAACACAAAAACCAAAATCGGTTCAGCGCTGCGCGCTGAGAGCACGTGTTGAAATATCTCATCGATGATATTGTGTCCGGGGTGTAGCTGAATACGGTGTCCAAATTTGAAAAAGATCCACCGAGAACTTTGGCGTTGTGATGTGGTGTAGCGGAGCCCTTTGGTGTGTCGGTATGGGGGCCCGGGTAGCTGAGGTGGAACCAAAATCGGTTCAGCGCTGCGCGCTGAGAGCACGTTTTGAAATATCGACCAGGTTGTGTCCTGTCCCGGGTCTACCTGAATATGCCCACCAAATTTGAAGCAGATCCATCGAGAACTTTGGCCGTGCATCGCGAACTCACACACAGACACACAGACAGACACTAGTCGTATATATATATAGATATTTGTAATATATTTTTTCACACTGACACCGTCTCCTAATACTGTAAGTAGTAAGTAACACACTCAGGCACAAGTTTAAAGTTTAAATTTAGTGAAGTCTTTGCAAGCACAGAAGTCTTCTGAATCTGATACTGATAGATCATGCATTTCTAAACCGGCATGGTTGGCCTAGTGGTAAGGCGTCCGCCCCGTCATCGGGAGGTCGTGGGTTCGAACCCCGGCCGGGTCATACCTAAGACTTTAAAATTGGCAATCTAGTGGCTGCTCCGCCTGGCGTCTGGTATTATGGCGTTAGTGCTAGGACTGGTTGGTCCGGTGTCAGAATAATGTGACTGGGTGAGACATGAAGCCTGTGCTGCGACTTCTGTCTTGTGTGTGGCGCACGTTAAAATGTCAAAGCAGCACCGCCCTGATATGGCCCTTCGTGGTCGGCTGGGTGTTAAGCAAACAAACAAACAAACAAAATGCATTTCTAAAGTCCACAAGTTCACTCTCTTGGGGTATCTGAGGTTGCCCAGTATTGGCAGTATGAAGTGGAACATGCCATTTCGAACCGTACAATGTTATTCAGAAAACTATGAGAATGACATCGGACCAGTTAATAATAATAGCTATTGAGTACACGTTTACTCTCTAACTGACACATGCCTAGAGATTGTTGAAAGTGCTACTGCTAAGTAGGTTACTCTTACAAAAATTGACGATGTTCTGAAGAGAAAGAGAAAAAAAAAAAAAAAAAGAGAGAGAGAGAGAGAGAGAGAGAGAGAGAGAGAGAGAGAGAGAGAGAGAGAGAATACTTGATCAGTCACAGACTGACACTGACAGTGACACTACATAGTACATGACAGTGACACAAGTGACAGAGAGAGTTTGTCAATTATATGATCCTGTGTTTGAAAGTCGTTGCAGAGACAAGTTATTACTTTGTGTACGTTTAAAGTATAAATGCTCACCTATTTTCTGCTTGAAATACGTCGCTGTCGCGACTGCAGAAGCAAGGATCAGGGCAAGAATGGTAATAGTGAAAGTTGACATTTTCAAAGTTGCCGCCATTTTGAATTTGTCTGCTAATGCACTCTACTTACATTTATTTTTCCGCTCAACAAAATAAAGAATAAAATAAAAAAAATACTCATTAAACATAAGGTATGGCGAAAAGCAAGATCGATAATTACCACATAAGGATGATTTAGACAGTCTTTACAATTGTTGCTGTTTTATTCGAAAGAAATAATTTTCGGGCATTCCATTATTATCGAAGGGACGTTACTCTCGACATAGTCATGTGACACAATTGAAGGAAGTGAAAGTTGAAATCAGCAACACACTTTGGTCTTTGCGGTGTTTTGGTCCCTGCTTGTGTAACACGGAGCAAATTATTGCAGCATCTGTGTCATGTCTACACAAGCATAGAAATCATGGAAGCTGATGTCAAATCAGAGGTTTGCGAAAAAGACCGTGTCATTTTTGATAGTCTTGATATTGATGTAATGTTCGTTCCCTTCAAGCATGTGAAAAGTAGGCCATCACCACGAATTCCAAAAGATAACATATTACTTTGATACACATTAGGATATGCAGCCATGCCAAGGATTCTATAAAAGAGAGATGGCTCACTCTCTCTTGGGCCTTGCTGCGTAATTGAAGTTAGAAGTTGTAGTTTCAGTCTACCCACAGGATGCCAAAATGGTATAAAATGAAGGCAAAAGGATATACACTCCGAGTGTATACAGAATCGACGTGTCTGTATACACTCCGACAATGAAAAGCTCCGTTACAACTCTAAGTCAGTTAAATGCCCAGCTAGCTAACAAGTCGTTAGGAAGTAGCCAATGAAAAATCAGTCTGACGTATGGACTTCCGCTATCTCTTTTTTGGAGTGTCGAGGGTTGGCAAATAATGTACATTCACATAGTATACAACCGTTTCTAGATTGATACACACGCCAAGTGTGTTCCAAACTCTGACAATAAACTGCCATGAAGCATCAGTTTCGTGTGTGTGTTTGTTTTTATTCCCAACATACTTTGATACCATGAATCGAAAGTGAAGCGTACCTTCGCAAAATGGCGTCAAATGACGCTCCGAGTGTTGATGCGGTTCAGTGTCGAAAGTGTGAAAATGTAATCTATGTCACAGCAAAGGCCGTGCAGCATTAGATTGTTCCTATCGCAAAGTGGTGTTGAATGGCAAATTCGCTTCACGACCGGAAGTTAATGCCGGAGTGTATACAGTGGTCAGGTGTTGTATACACTCCGAGTGCGTATAGCCAGTACGTAAAATGAATTGGTACACAACATGTGCAGTCTGGACCAGATTGGGCCTGGTGTCAGACTAGCACACCCTTTCAGAATGTCCAATTACTTGGGCTTGCAATACATGTGACCGAGGCAGCTGATGCATGTTTTTCATGTACAATGCTGCGTCTGGAGACGCAAAAAAGAAGTTTGCATGGCCAGACTTGGTTTCCCATGATAAGGCCAAATATTTTTGGGTTGGTAGCTCAATAACTTTAAGAAAAATGTTTTTGATGAATAAACCTTCCTGTTAATCTAGACTAATATAAATTATCAGAAGAACTAATCACATGATAAATGTTTTTGCTTCACAGGTAAACATGGATGGGGGGCAGGAGAGAATATTAAGTAGAGGTTCGCGCCGGGGGAGCAGCAGTTATGGGTCGAGTGCTATCAGGATCGCCGACAGGTTTGCTGAGTTGATGCTGGTCGTTGGCATTGATGACAACACTGGGTTAGTGCCCCTAGGAGGAAAGGGATTGGAGGTAATTGTCTTTTCTTCTTTCTAAGATTGCTGAAAAGTTGTGCAAACTGATTTCTGAAATTAAGCGGGTTGGGATTACCACAGTGGAATTGCCCTTAAACAACTGGACTTGCTTTATCAGATTTTCTGTTCATGAGGCACACACAAAAAAACCAACAAAACACCAAAGCGAACTTAATACAGTTAGTCAATCTGTTCATTTCGCAGAATGTAACTGAATGCACATTTTGTTTTTTGTACCAAGACAATGGCTTTTACCTATCTCGCTGATCGCTTGAAGTGACTGCCAATTATAGGGCAGTAGCGCTACCGTTTAGCAGGAAAGCATGCTTTTCTTTATTCTTTTCAACTTTCTGAGCTTTTTTTGATCCAGACATATATATTATGTATACATTTTTAGATTCAGGTAGTGTTGACGAAAAAGATAAAATCATTTTTGGATCAATTTCTAACATTTTGATTTTCATTAGAATGTTGAGATTTTTAATGACCAAACTCATTAAAGGCACAGTACGCCTCCCGTAAACCATCACAGATACTGTCAGGCTTTTACACACAGTACAAACACCCTTTCCATTTAAACACTCACCGCTTGAGAACATCCTACTCAGGTGCCCTCCGTAAAGAGCGAGCAATTTTTAAGAATTTATTTTTGCGTGGTTTATCTCACCCCTGAGCCATTGTGAACCCGTGTGATCCAGTTTCCTTTTTTCACAATGTAGTCGTCAGTTTGTGATTTGAATGCGACTCGCTGTAAGCTTATCTGCAATAGCTCGTTATTATGTACCTCTGAATCCAAACGAAACAAACCGCTGTGATTCACAAGAACTCTAGCTATGGCTTTTGACTGTTCAGAGGAACTGGCGATAGGCATAAACCGTCGTCTGCTACGAGAACCATGACCTTGTGTGACCCTGCTTCCGGGCTTTTCATTTTTCAAACTTTCAAAACTTCGAATTGTACTGATCTTGTCTTGATGAAAAAAGAATTCTTTTATGATTTAAGAATGTTTGTGTAACAAGCTGTCAAGAGGGGGGGGGGGGGGGGGGGGGGAGGAGGGACTTTTATCAGTGGGAAATTAAAAGTGGGGTTCCAGTGCAACACTAACAAGACATCACTTTTCAACTTCTGTGTCTCACTTTTCAGCACAGCGATGAGGACCTACTTGACAACTTGTTCGACAAGAATTACGAGGCTCACGTTCTCGCGGCAGTGTCTTCCACCAAGGCGCTGTACTTTGAGCCGTTCTTGATGGAAGACCCCAACTACCCGCCCAATCAAAAAGCAGCCCAGCCGTGCACCCCTGTCAACAGCTTCAGGGCGCGTACTGATAGTTCCCTCAACAGAGGGATGAAAAACCCGTAAGCTGTCGTCTGTGTGTGTGTGTCTGAGAGTGTGTGTGTGCGTGCGTGCCTGAGAGTGTGTGTGCGTGCGTGCCTGAGAGTGCGTGTGTGTGTGTGTGCACTGTGTATGAAACGCAATGGAAAGCAGATTTATATTAAAAACCACCAGAGATCCATTTGGGTGCCCGGGTAGCTCAGGTGGTAGAGCACTGGACTTGTGGTCCTAGGGTTGCGTGTTCCAATCCTGGCCGGGACAGAAACGGGTCAACTTTATGTGCAAACCCTGAGACGGTAGCCATGTCCCACCCCTGTGTCACCAAGTTGGCACGTAAAAGACCTTGGCCATTCTGCCATAATCCCGTGACAGTTTTTCTGGTTTGTAATATTTTGGTTAAAACATGATTTTAATCAGATAACATAAGGTGGCATAATACAAACAAGAAATTCCTCCGAGGTAGGAAAAACACCCCCGTCCTTACCATTCTCACTGCCACCAACTGAGAAGGTTATTTCCCTTTGACCATTAATATGTCCCTCTATAAGTCCTTGTAGAATCTTAATCCACCAATAACTCCCTAACCGTGTGTTTGACTGGAATGTATAGAAGCTGTTCACCAAGTTTGGTGACGATCGGTCCGTTCATTCTTGAGATCTATATGCGAACACAAACACACAAACAAACAAACACATCGACCGAATCCTATACACACCCCTATACCGGGGGTGTAAAAATAAACTTAGCACCACACAGCAAGTTATACTTACATTACGTGTTGTTATGTATTTACATCTGTTCAGAAAGCGTCTTGTAAACGTCTTAATTTTTTAGACCACACTATTTTTTCTACCTCCCCTCTCCTTAGTTTTGCGGCGGGGTCGCGAGGAGTATCTGTGAACCCGGCCATGATCACGCATCACCTGAAAAAGATGGACCCCGGCATGATGAGCGCTACAACCAAGGGGGCCGACCTGCCAATCTCTGAAGACGTCATTCGTTCCATCACCACCTTCTGCTTTCCAGGTGTGTTGTTGTTGTTGTTGGTGGTGGTGGTCGTGTTGTTGGTGGTGGTGGTGGTGGTGGTGACTGTTGTCATTGGTGGTCATGTTGTGATTGTTGTCAGTGGTGTTGGTGGGGGTGTTGATGGTGGTGTTATTGTCATTGTTGTAATTGGTGGTGCAGTTGTTATTGGTGTTGTTGTTGTGGTAATTGGTGGTATTGTTGTCATTAGTGTTGTTATTGTGTTTTGTTGTTGTCATTGGAGTTGTTGTTCTCGTCATTGGTGGTGTTGTTGTTGTCATTGGTGTTGTTGTTGTTTTCATTGGTGGTGTTATTGGTGCTGTTGTTGTCATTGGTGTTGTTGTTGTTTTTGTCAATGGTGTTCTTGTCATCGTGTTGTTGTTATGGGTGTTGTTGTTAATGTCGTCATTGTTTTTGGTGTCGGTGGTGTGTGCCTGTCTATAATCCTTTTTATAGACATAGAAAAGTCTCATCTGAGATTCTTTATGGTGGTAGTCTTGGACAGGTGATTGCCAGGGCGGGTTTGACTGTACATGCATGGCAAAAGTACACACAACAATTTCAAATTAAAGAAAAATCATCATTATTATTGATGGTGCTTTTTCAGATCGTATGAAGTTGTACAATGAATGTCCAGACGCTGCAATTCATTTCCCCTTGGTCTCCCCGGAGCGTGACAGTGATTCATTGCTCCCATGGTGTCACCTTCACGCGGTGGGAGTGTTATCACCAAGCTACCCCACCCCTTTATTTCTCTTCTTTTGTCTTATTTCTGCCTTACCAGTCCTTTCACCTATATTTCCTTCCAAGAAAACTCTCCCTACTATTCCCTGCAGTTTTCCAATTCTTTTCTTGTTGTCTTATTTCTACCTGACTGGATCTATCACCTTTATTTCACTTACCAAAAGTCTTCTTTTCCACATCCTTATTTCTCTGCACCCCGGGGGCATGTCGTATGAGGCGACTAACGGATTCTGATTTCTCCTTTAACCGTTGTTAAGTGGTTCTTGTATAGAATATAGTCGATGTTTGTAAAGATTTTAGTCAAGCAGTATGTAAGAAATGTTTAGTCCTTTGTACTGGAAACTTGCATTCTCCCAGTAAGGTCATATATTGTACTATGTTGCAAGCCCCTGGAGCAATTTTTTGATTAGTGCTTTTGTGAACAAGATACACTTAACAAGTGGCTCTATCCCATCTCCCCCCTTTCCCCTATCCCATCTCCCCCCTTTCCCTCGTCGCGATATAACCTTCGTGGTTGAAAACGACGTTAAACACCAAATAAAGAAAAGTGATTCATTCCCCTTGGTCTCCCCGGAGCGTGACAGTGATTCATTCCCCGTGGTCTCCCCGGAGCGTGACAGTGATTCATTCCCCTTGGTCTGCCCGGAGCGTGACAGTGATTCATTCCCCTTGGTCTCCCCGGAGCGAGACAGTGATTCATTCCCCTTGGTCTCCCCGGAGCGTGACAGTGATTCATTCCCCTTGGTCTCCCCGGAGCGTGACAGTGATTCATTCCCCGTGGTCTCCCCGGAGCGTGACAGTGATTCATTCCCCTTGGTCTCCCCGGAGCGTGACAGTGATTCATTCCCCGTGGTCTCCCCGGAGCGTGACAGTGATTCATTCCCCTTGGTCTCCCCGGAGCGTGACAGTGATTCATTCCCCTTGGTCTCCCCGGAGCGTGACAGTGATTCATTCCCCTTGGTCTCCCCGGAGCGTGACAGTGATTCATTCCCCGTGGTCTCCCCGAAGCGTGACAGTGATTCATTCCCCTTGGTCTCCCCGGAGCGTGACAGTGATTCATTCCCCTTGGTCTCCCCGGAGCGTGACAGTGATTCATTCCCCGTGGTCTCCCCGGAGCGTGACAGTGATTCATTCCCCTTGGTCTCCCCGGAGCGTGACAGTGATTCATTCCCCTTGGTCTCCCCGGAGCGTGACAGTGATTCATTCCCCTTGGTCTCCCCGGAGCGTGACAGTGATTCAGTCCCCTTGGTCTCCCCGGAGCGTGACAGTGATACATTCCCCTTGGTCCCCCCGGAGTGTGACAGTGATTCATTCCCCTTGGTCCCCCCGGAGTGTGACAGTGATTCATTCCCCTTGGTCCCCCCGGAGTGTGACAGTGATTCATTCCCCTTGGTCTGCCTGGAGCGTGACAGTGATTCATTCCCCTTGGTCTCCCCGGAGCGTGACAGTGATTCATTCCCCTTGGTCTCCCCGGAGCGTGACAGAATACAGTCTGACCCCCTTTAAGACTCTCCAATTTAAGACTTACCCCTTTGTAAAACCTTGCTTTTTCAGATTTTCTGTTCTTCTTCTTCTTCTGCGTTCGTGGGCTGAAACTCCCACGTACACTCGTGTGTTTTTGTTGCACGAGTGGAATTTTACGTGTATGACCGTTTTTTACCCCGCCATTTAGGCAGCCATACGCCGCTTTCGGAGGAAGCATGCTGGGTATTTTCGTGTTTCTATAACCCACCGAACTCTGACATGGATTACAGGATCTTTTCCGTGCACACTTGGTCTTGTGCTTGCGTGTACACACGAAGGGGGATAAGCCACTAGCAGGTCTGCACATAAGTTGACCTGGGAGATCGGAAAAATCTCCACACTCCGACGCCCTGATTCATTTCCTGGTGCTCACTGACGTGTCTGTTTTGTTGTTGTGGTTTTCAGATCACGTGAAGGTGTAAAGTGAATGCGCTGAATTATTTCCTGGTGCTCACAGATGTGTCTGTTTTTTTGTTTTTCAGATCACGTGAGGGTGTACCATGAATGCCCCGACGCCCTGATTCATTTCCTGGTGCTCACCGATGTGTCGGGTAACAAGACGTACGCCACCTGCATCACCTTCCACAAACCCTACATCATTGAGAAGGTACGTCTCCTTTCCTTTCTCACTCAGAGCTGCCAACTGTGGTGTAGCATGCTACGTTTTAAGAGTTATGAGTAAGCAAAGATTCCCAAGATCATACACGGAGACTTCAGCAGCCAGACCCTATTACAAACAGAACTCTACAATTCACAGGTATGAGCGATGTAGAAGAAACTTCGAGGTATAAATAGCTGTCGCTCTTCCACGGCCAACAACTGCAGAGTCTGCTTGTCACACAAATGAAAAGAAAAAAGTTTCACTGATTGGGTGTTGGTTCTTTCAGACCTGTTTACGAGTACGATTTGGGCGTATTTTGTACGCCAAATTATTATCGGTACGACAATACGCGACACACGCACAAAATAGGACTAAGAAAAAGTCTAAAATACGTTTTCCGGTGTTGGTGTGCTGATTACGGGATGGTACAACTGATACCGGTTTCGGTCTAAGGGAGATAACCCTGACAGAGAGTCTTCAGCTGTGGAAACCTCGTTCAGTTGTTGGCACGTGCAATCGTCTGGACAATCGTGGCAAAATGAAGCGGAAAAATGTGCCAGTTTCGAATGACTGTACCAAGTCTAAACAGCAGAACTTCAGAAGCGAGAGAGAGAGAGAGAGAGAGACGAAGCAAAAAAGAAGAACAAAGAAGAATCCGAAGAACAAAATTCAGAAAAAAACAGACAAGTCGAAGAGAAAGAAAGTGGATGCAGAGAAAGACAGACTAGGGAGTGAGTGAGAGAGAGAGAGTGAGAGAGAGAGAGAGATGTTGTGTGGACAAGTGTGAGAAAGAGAGAGAGAGAGAGAGAGGGGAGAGAGAGAGAGGGTAAATAAAAAAAAAATTTAACAAAAATTGTCCATGATCTGTTTACTGTCCATTGAGTGTGAAGCTGAGAGAAAGAGTGAGACTGAAGGAAAACAATAATAACTTAATAAGAATTAAAAGGATAATAAAAAATAAAAATAAAATAAAAAACTTCCGATAAAAAAGATTAAAAAAAACAACGCACGCACATGTGTGATTAACAATGTCTGATCTCCTAAAAAGAAAAAGAAAAAAAAGAAAAAAAAGCAGAACTTCAGAAGCAGCAGATTTTCTTGGAGAAATATAAGAAAGAGCCAGGAATTGTGGGGTCTACTGTTGAAAAAAGTCATGCACACTGCAAGTATTGTAAATCAGATTTCTCCGTTGCCCATGCTGGGAAATATGACATCGAACAACACTGCAGTTCCAAAAATCCGCTGAAAGCTGCCAAGGAATTATGAAGTTCATTCCCGCAAAGCAAATCCTGCCAGAAGAAAAGGCTGTAGTCCGTGCTGAATCAACTTTTTTCTGAGATGATTGTAAAAATGAACTTGCCACTGTCAACCGCAGTGCGTTTCCAGACTCGAAGATTG
>NC_090255.1:39100458-39175313 GCF_037325665.1 Littorina saxatilis
ACAAATTCATGAGGATTTTTGCTAGATAAACATGATCCAAAGAAATGATCAGTATTTGTTTGTTTTATTTTATTATTAAACGTAAACGGATACCAGATTTCAGCGCCATATGTTAATATCGGATTTACAAGTGAATCAAATAAATGTATCATTGTGTCTATTTGCACGTTTTGATTGCTGAAAATTCTGCGGAGGGAATGTGCTGCTTTATTACCTTGTTTACTTAAATGATCTTGAGCTGTATCAAAATTTCCATTCTTGTTGAATATGACCCCTAAATATTTATATTGATCTGTTACTTTGATTACATCAGTTCCACATTTAAATATTGTGTGCATTTTTGGATTTATATGACAAAATACTATAATTTTTGTTTTTTCTATGTTAATTTTTAAACCCCACTGTAGGCAATAGTTATTTAGATAATCTAACTTATTTTGTAATTCTATTTTTGATTTTGAAAGAAGTACTAGATCATCTGCATACAGCAGACACGTTATTTTTGTATTCTGGTTAATGTATGGCGAATCAACGTCAGGCATTCCATCTGTTATATCATTAATGAAAATATTAAAAAGAGTTGGGCTTAATGTATTTCCTTGATGTACTCCTTTTTTAACCAATACATCTGGTGAATATCCACCTTGCATTTGTGTGCATATCTTTGTATTAATATACATGTTTTTGATTATATTGTAGCATTTACCTCTTATGCCGGTTTTGTATATCTTAAGTAAAAGTGCATCATGCCAAACGTTATCAAAAGCTTTTTGAAAATCTACGAAACATCCATATAATCTACCATTTTTAGTATTGATAATATCGTCTACAATTTTCTTCAGAATAAATATTTGATCCATCGTTCGGTATCCTTTTCGAAACCCAGCTTGTTCTTTTATCAAAATATTCTTTTTTTCTAAAAAGTTGTTGATTCTTGAATTTATGATTTTACAAAACAATTTTCCCAAATTACTACTAAGAGTGATTCCTCTATAGTTACTCGGATTCATTGGATCTCCTTTTTTATGCAATGGTACACTTATTCCAGTCTTCCATTCTGTGGGATAGTTACCACTTGTAAGAATAATGTTGAATAGATTAACTAATATTTTAGTCATATGATCTAAACTTGCTTTTATTATTTCATTGGTTATTCTATCTTTTCCGGATGACTTCTTATTTTTCAACGTTTTACATTCTTTTTTTAATTCTTTCTCTGTTATGGGGTCATCTAAAATAGATGTATAACAATGTGTATGCATCTTCTTTAATTCCTCATTTACTATGTATTTTCTTTCATCAGAAACTTTAGTTTCTGTTCCTATCAATTTCTCTAAATGATCAATCCATTTCATTGGATTGATTGCACATTTTTTAGTTGTATTGACTTCACCCATCGTCTTTAAATCTTTTAGAGTTTTCCACATAGCACTTGGATCGTTATTAAATTCGTCATTCAATTTCTTTACTAAATTATCTTTAAAAATCCTTTTCTTTTTCTTTAAAACTGCTTTGTATTTTTTTCTTTTTGAGTAGTATTTCTGACATAAATTTACATCATAAGGGTATCTATTTAGAGCATTTAATAATGATTTTAATTCTCTCCTTTGTAAAAAACAGTCACTATCGAACCATTTTTTATGTTTTCTATTCTTTTTCGTAAAATTGCGGTTCTTGATTTTCTTGTTCAAGCATTGTTTTGCAGCCGTGTTTAGCATTGCTGTTATTTTGTCTGTTAAATTGTTAACACACTCGTCTGAGTAATATTTCTCTTCACATGTATGCATTGTTTCAATTTCGTAGTTTATGTTCTGAAGTAAATGTTTCATGTCTCGTGTGTCTAACTCCTGTTTGAATTTAACTTGTGAATTGCTGTCCCACTGATATATTATATCTTCTGCTTTTCCTTGGTTATTAATTGAACATTTATTATGTTTACAATTGATGTTAGGTTGAACATTGGCATTTTTGTTTTTGAACGGAATTCGAATTCTTAGTTCTAAAGGACAATGATCTGAATATACAGTTAAATCTTTTACTTTCATATGTATTACATCCTTGATTAGTTCCTGAGAACAAAGAAAATAGTCTACTACACTACAACCCTGGGGTGTATAACATGTGTATCGTGTGTGTGTGTGTGTGTGTGTGTGTGTGTGAGTGGGTGGATGTGTGTGCGTGTAGGGGTTACACTCTATATATTCTTGCCAGAAAATGCTTTGACAAAATCTGACTGTTTGGTTTGGTGTGTGTGTATTGTGTCTTTGCAAATGCAGTGTGCTTGTTGCAGCATGATCGGCCATGTGGAACGAGACATGGAGGAGATGTTCACCTTTGTCAAAGACTTCACCTACACCATGACCATGACCCCTGCCCCTCCCGCTGGAAGTGTTGTAGTGGTAGGCATTGTCGCACTTGCCACTTTTTTTAAACAGACAACGCATTGTTTGCTTTTTTAGCAAAAAATTGACAATTAAATTACATATTCTTACTAGTACTCCAACTCACATCATTGACCTTAGTCAAACTGCTAAGACGCTGAAATGGTGAGTTGGATAAGTATTTTAATCAAATGAAAATGTATTATTAACTTTTTTGATTATAACAGATTGAGACAACTATGAGGTCACAAGGTCAAAATGAGGTCACAAGGTCAAAATGAGGCCGCAAGGTCAAAATGAGGTCACAAGGTCAAAATGAGGTCACAAGGTCAAACAGCTCTCAGAATGCAGACTCTTTGATTTCACCGCACATCGGGGAGAAAATGTATTTCTCTCTGTTAACTTCCTTTGACTTGCGGCCAATACACAGGAAGCGTCTATTGTGTGAATTTTTCTTAGTTTTGACCTTGAAAGTGGGGATACAGTAGAACCTCCCTTTTACTTTGAGACCTCTGAAAATCTGAGAAAATTGGGTCTTAAAATGGAGGAAGTCTTAAAATGGGGGTAGTTTTACAATGGGGGTAGTTTTACAATGGGGGTAGTTTTACAATGGGGTAGTTTTACAATGGGGGTAGTTTTACAATGGGGGTAGTTTTACAATGGGGTAGTTTTACAATGGGGGTAGTTTTACAATGAGGGTAGTTTTACAATGGGGGTAGTTTTACAATGGGGGTAGTTTTACAGAGGTTATTCTTCTTCTTCTTCTGCGTTCGTGGGCTCAAACTCCCACGTACACTCGTGTGTTTTTTTTGCACGAGTGGAATTTTACGTGTATGACCGTTTTTTACCCCGCCATTTAGGCAGCCATACGCCGTTTTCGGAGGAAGCATGCTGGGTATTTTTGTGTTTCTATAACCCACCGAACTCTGACATGGATTACAGGATCTTTTTCGTGCGCACTTGGTCTTGTGCTTGCGTGTACACACGGGGGTGTTTGGACACCGAGGAGAGTCTGCACAGAAAGTTGACTCTGAGAAATAAATCTCTCGCCGAACGTGGGGACGAACTCACGCTGACAGCGGCCAACTGGATACAAATCCAGCACGCTACCGACTGAGCTACATCCCCGCCCACAGAGGTTATGAACAGAAAATCTGAGAAAACCAGGCCTTAAAAAGGAGGGAGCCTTGAATCGGGGGGTCTTAAAAGGGGGGTCTTAAAAGGGGGGTCTTAAAAGGGGGGTCTTAAAAGGGGGGTTCTACTGTAACAACTATTACATTTACAACAATGCGCCTTGTGGTTCGGAAATTTTTGCTTTTTCGACAGGAAATGAGCGTGTACAACCTGTCGGTGTTCCTATTCCCTGCTGAGTGTCCCGAGAAACCCGTCAACGACATCCCCCTCCACCTCGTCTTCCTGTGTTTCCATGCCGATGACGTCTTGCGCATCATCTCCGCCGTTCTGATGGAGCAGCGGATCGTCTTCGTGTCCAGCAACTATGCTCTGCTCACCACGGTCATGGAGGTATTACATTTACTTTACTTTACTTTACTATCCCAATGCTGGAAAATTTGGGTCGCTTCCTCCCAGTGGAAAGCTAGCAGCAACAAGAGTCGCGCTCCCCAGGTGTGTGCGTGTTCAGGTGTCATCAGCCACCTGCTCTTATGGGAGAATGACCGAGGTCTTTTACGTGCCACAGGGGTGGGACATGGATACCGTCTGTGAGTCTGCACATAAAGTTGACCCGTGTCTCTCCCAGTGGGGATTGGAACCCGTGACTCTAGGATCGCAAGTCAAGAGCTGTACCCACTGAGCTACTCGGCCCCCTTGACCCTAGGATCGCAAGTCAAGAGCTGTACCCACTGAGCTACTCGGCCCCCGAGTGTGCTAAGACGGGTGCAATGGCCTAGTGGATGAGACACAGACCTCTCAAGCAGAAAGTCGTGGGTTCGAATCCTAGCCGTGCAACTGTTTTCTTTTTTCTTTCCATTTCTCTATTGCAGACCTGGCAACCCTTGTGAAACATCAAGTGTAGCAATTAATTTTTGTGTGGATATTTCAGCATAGCAAATGGTGTTTTAATGTAGCATTGTCTATACAACAAAATTGGATCTTCTTCTGTCTTCTTCTGCGTTCGTGGGCTGAAACTCCCACGTACACTCGTGTTTTTTGCACGAGTGGAATTTTACGTGTATGACCGTTTTTTACCCCGCCATTTAGGCAGCCATACGCCGTTTTCGGAGGAATAACAAAATTGGATAATAATAACCACTGCATGTTGCCGGTGTTTTTCTCCCAGTGTTTCCTGTATTTCATCCTGCCGTTTCGCTGGCGGTACACGTACGTGCCGATCCTGTCGGCGTCATCGCTGGAACTCATGGAGGCCCCCGGGACGTTCATGATGGGCTGTCACACTCGACACCTGGACGTTGTCGAACAGGTAAGGGTCAAGGTCACACACACACACACACACACACACACACACACACACACACACACACACACACACACACACACACACACAAACATAAACACACGCACGCATGCGCCCAAGCTGTGAGCAATTGGAAGAGCTAGCACACTATATTTTGTTATGTTAGAACGTATTAACCTCAAACCAGGAAATATTACTAACACATTGCACTAGGTTGTAATCAAGTCTTGTTTCAGATTGACGGCTTGGTGGTGGTGAACATTGATGATGGCACCATCACTGTCATCTCCGAGTCGTCCACCATTCAGCGACGAAGCAGCGTCATCAACTTCCTGGACAGGGAGACAATCCCTGACATTCCTCAGGAATCGGCCACGCTCTTCAAGAAAATCTGCAAAAGAGTTCGCTTCCAGCTTGAGCTGTTTGACGTGCAGAGGTGAGGGCTGAGAGAACGTGAGATTGGTACAGTGAAACCCACTTTAAAGACCTACAAAATGTTGAGAAAATCAGGCCTTCCAAAAGAGGGAGTCTTGAAATTTACAGAGGTTATGAATGGAACAACTGGAAAAACAGTTTATTAAAAGGACTGGGGATGCCGAGTGGTAACGCACTTGCGCTCGGAAGCGAAAGGTTGCGAGTTCGACCCTGGGTCAGGGCGTTAGCAATTTTCTCCCCCCTTTCCTAACCTAGGTGGTGGGTTCAAGTGCTAGTCTTTCGGATGAGACGAAAAACCGAGGTCCCTTCGTGTACACTACATTGGGGTGTGCACGTTAAAGATCCCACGATTGACAAAAGGGTCTTTCCTGGCAAAATTGTATAGACATAGATAAAAATGTCCACAAAAATACCGGTGTGACTTGGAATAATAGGCCGTGAAAAGTAGGATATGCGCCGAAATGGCTGCGATCTGCTGGCCGATGTGAATGCGTGAAGTATTGTGTAAAAAAATTCCATCTCACACGGCATAAATAAATCCCTGCGCCTTGAATATGTGCGCGATATAAATTGCATAAAATAAAAAAAATAAATAAAAAAAATAAAAAATTCCTGCGCTTAGAACTGTACTGATTGATTGAAAAGGGAGAGAGTTAAGTCCTAAATTGGGGGGGGGGGGGTGTGGGGGGGTGTTAAAAGGGGGGGGGGGGGTTCACTGTTCTGGTATTGGTATCATATCCGTTTGACTTGGAATAAAGGTCGTGAAAGGTGAATGCTCGCCTAATAGGCTACTGAGCTTTACTGGCCGATGTGAATGTGTTATATATTGTGTGTAAAAAATGTCTGTTTGTCTGTCTGTCTGTAAAAAATTCCATTTCAAACGGCAGAAATTAATATGTAAGCGCCTAGGGCTATATCTAGATTAGGCGCATAAAAAAATGATCACAATAATAATAATAATAATATCGTCCTGTGAGGTTGCCCTTGATGTGTATTCGGGCTGCTTTCTCACTGGGGGAAATGAGCTGCCGCACAGTACATGTAACTATAGGACTAGACTCTTTTAAACAAAATCTTTTTCCTGCATGCATGTTTTTGTTTTTCCAAGCTCTGAGACTTTCACTTTTGGGATTTTTATGGTGCACATGCATGCACACAGGGGTGTTCAGAAGTTGATTCTGGGTCTTCTTCTTCTGCGTTCGTGGGCTGAAACTCCCACGTACACTCGTGTTTTTTGCACGAGTGGAATTTTACGTGTATGATCGTTTTTACCCCGCCATTTAGGCAGCCATACACCGTTTTCAGAGGAAGCATGCTGGGTATTTTCGTGTTTCTATAACCCACCGAACTCTGACATGGATTACAGGATCTTTTTCGTGCGCACTTGGTCTTGTGCTTGCGTGTACACACGGGGGTGTTCGAACACCGAGGAGAGTCTGCACACAACTCAACTCAACTCAACTCAACTCAAATTTATTAATCCATATGGAAATTATCAACTCAACTCAACTCAACTCAAATTTTATTGGCTTCAATTTTCATAGAAGAATTTGTCTTGCGCTTGGGAGAAAGTAAGAGTATAACATATAACAAGTCGCGTAAAGCGAAAATACAATATTTAGTCAAGTAGCTGTCGAACTCACAGAATGAAACTGAACGCAATGCCATTTTTCAGCAAGACCGTATACTCGTAGCATCGTCAGTCCACCGCTCATGGCAAAGGCAGTGAAGTTGACAAGAAGAGCGGGGTAGTAGTTGCGCTAAGAAGGATAGCACGCTTTTCTGTACCTCTCTTTGTTTTAACTTTCTGAGCGTGTTTTTAATCCAAACATATCATATCTATATGTTTTTGGAATCAGGAACCGACAAGAAATAAGATGAAAGTGGTTTTAAATTGATTTGGACAATTTAATTTTGATAATAATTTTTATATATTTAATTTTCAGAGCTTGTTTTTAATCCGAATATAACATATTTATATGTTTTTGGAATCAGCAAATGATGGAGAATAAAATGAACGTAAATTTGGATCGTTTTATAAATTTTTATTTTTTTTTTACAATTTTCCGATTTTTAATGACCAAAGTCATTAATTAATTTTTAAGCCACCAAGCTGAAATGCAATACCGAAGTCCGGGCTTCGTCGAAGATTACTTGACCAAAATTTCAACCAATTTGGTTGAAAAATGAGGGCGTGACAGTGCCGCCTCAACTTTCACGAAAAGCCGGATATGACGTCATCAAAGACATTTATCAAAAAAATGAAAAAAACGTTCGGGGATTTCATACCCAGGAACTCTCATGTCAAATTTCATAAAGATCGGTCCAGTAGTTTAGTCTGAATCGCTCTACACACACACACACACACACACACACGCACAGACAGACAGACACACATACACCACGACCCTCGTCTCGATTCCCCCTCGATGTTAAAATATTTAGTCAAAACTTGACTAAATATAAAAACAGCATTCATATCACATTTCATGTATCACACACAGTAATCACTAGTATAAGCCTTTTTATTATGTTGTAACAATACTCATTTCCAATCAAAAGAATAAGAATGCATACTAAACACAGTCTCACTAACGCAAACAGTCATCCGTCAAGTCAAGTCTGCCAACTCACAACTCACTCACACAACAACAGCAACAGCAATACAATTTAACAAAAACCATAATTCCAATAACAAAAAGACGTCCAAGAGTCCACCTCCACATCCACGCGCACACAAGGTTTACAAAGCACCACATGTCGACTAGAACACCGCACATTTGGGCTACGGTAATACAGTTACTAAAAATACATACATTACAGATAACCCAGCAACAGAGTACAGTAATAATTATGACAGAGAAACATGATAGAGGCCTCTAACATGTGATTGGTTGAAAGCATGGATAGCTCTGGGAACAAAAGAATTGCGGAAACGTGACGTTCTAGCAACCATAGCCCTCAGTCTACCACTCCTGTCAATGCGTCGAGAGTCAAATTCAGGTTTCAGTGGGTGTGTCTCGTCAGCCAAAATTGAGGTCAGTCGGTCAGTCAGTCGTCTCTGGCAAACTGATTCAATGGTCTCTTGTTTCCTGCCTACAACAGATCCAGCCTTCTTGACTAGCTTTTCTAGCCTGTCACTATCCTGTTTACTAAGGTTACCCCCCCAGCACACACATGCATATGTCAACACGCTACCAACAGTGGACAGATAGAACATTTGCAGGATGTCATTACGAACAGAGAACGATCTAAGCTTCCTTAGACAGTACATTCGCGTGTGCGCTTTCTTCAAGATTTGGTCAGTGTTGGCATGCCAAGACAGCTTGTTGTCGATCACTACACCTAGGTAGCGATAGCTTTCAACCTGTTCGACTTCAACACCAGCTATCACGATAGGCTTGTGTGCTACCTTTTTTCTTCTAGTGTCAAAAATCATTTCTTTAGTTTTTCCTGTGTTCAAGTCCAGGTAATTCTCGTCGCACCAGTCCACAAAGCTGCTAACTTCTTGTCTGTAGTGTGTGTCATTGTCGTTGACTCTGAGAAATAAATCTCTCGCCGAACGTGGGGACAAACTCACGCTGACAGTGGCCAACTGGATACAAATCCAGCGCGCTACCGACTGAGCTACATCCCCGCCCGTTCAGAAGTTGATTCTGGGTTATATAGGCGTCAATAATATATACATGAATACAAACAGGCACACCCTATGTTTAGATTGCAAGCACTTCTACATGCACTTTACATATACACATCAAATTGTATCCATCATTTTACGTGTACTTTCAGGCCTTTCTATTACGACATAGAGCAGGAGAGGACGTTCCGCATGAAGAAGTGTCTACAGTTCAACACGGAGATCAGTTTTGCTTTCCTCGAGCTCATGGTCAACTTGTTTAGGTAAGGGGGCAGAAAACGTATTATTGTGTGTGTGTGTGTGTGTGTGTGTGTGTGTGTGTGTGTGTGTGTGTGTGCGTGTGGTGTGTGCTTTGCTTTCCTAGAGCTTATGGTCAACTTGTTTAGGTAAGGGGGCAGAAAACCTATTGGTAATAATTTTGTTCCTACCGCAGCTATAAAACATAAGTAATTTCAACAATTTTGTAATTGATGTCGTTGAATTTATTTATCAGGCATGAAAATTCTCCGTATTTTCCGTATTTTTGAAAAAAATAAACCGTATTTTGTTTTATTTTCAGTATTTTTCCTTTTTTTTTTTAAATTTTTTTTAAAAATTTTTTTTTTTCCCTAGTCATAGTTATAGTAAAATAGTTTTGGGGCCATGTTTGAATCCAATTTTAAGGCTCAGATAGCCCCAGATTGCACCAAATTGCACCCTTGAACAAAAAATTTTCCGGGGGGGCATGCCCCCGGACCCCCCTAGAAGTCTTGGCGCTTCGCGCCTGCGAAACTTGGCGCTACGCGCCTGCGAAACTTGGCACTACGCGCCTTCGAATTTTGTTTTCAGTATTTTTTTTTTTTTTCAGTTTTCATGCCTGTTTATAAAGTTAAAAAACAAAGGAATACTGTACTCACCAATACAGTTATTTATTTATGTTTTATAGCTGCGTATGTTGGGTGTGCTTGGCTAGAGTGAATGGAGTGATAACCGCGTGTCAAAACAAATTCCCAAACTTGGGCAATAAATTGTCTGTATTCTGTATTCTGTACCCATAGCAGTTTATATAGGGCTATTAATTGAGCTCAAAAATGTCAACCCTGCTTGACTGAATTGACCTTCAAAGGTGATTCTTGTGCTTCATGCGATCTTCTTCTTCTTCTTCAGCGTTCCAGAATTTTCTGGTAACGTGTGAGCTCTTTTGCCCATTTGGGTTCCCCAAACTATACTCTGAGAGCATAGTCAGCTTCACTCCGCTTTCATTGAGTTGGCATGCTGGGTATTTTCGTGTTTCCATAACCCACCCGAACTCTCACATGGATTACAGGATCTTTTCCGTGCGCACTTGGTCTTGTGCTTGCGTGTACACACGAAGGGGGATAAGTCACTAGCAGGTTAGGAGGCCGACGTCTTACCACCACGCCACTGCGCCCGTCTCTTCAGGCGATCGTTTTCATTCACATGTAATATTTTAATTGTTACTTGCAGAGGTGTAATGACAGTTCTTCGTGTGGAGTTACGGCAGTTCAACAAACAGACTTTCATGGACAGCGTTAATGCTCCAGACAGACCGTTCTATGAGAAGGTAACTTAGAGAAGATTTTAATCAGCTAACACATTTGCTTGGTTGTATTGCATGTTTTTGTGCCTTTTTTGGCCTTTTTTGGCCTTTTTAAAAAAAAAATCTGAAAAATAAAGGGAAGTAAGCGCTTTAAATTACATATGACTTGTGCAACAGAGTAAGTGAGAGTTATGTGCAAACAGACTCCTGGCACCTGAGGGAATAACAAGCATTGAAATGAACAAGCGACTTTTATGCATAAAGAGTTTTTGTTATAGCAAGCTGAGACTAGCTAAGACATTAATACAGCAATAGACCCTATCGGTTTTCCAAGTTCTCGCAAGCTCTCGCAAACTTCAAAGCATAGCAATGACATGTTGTATGGTTATCTCGCGACAGCTGCGAAGCCAAAAGCTCGTAGTTCTTGCTACTTTCAAAGCATAACAGATATCTCTCGACAGCTGCCAATGCCAAAAAGCTCGTAGTTCTTGCTACTTTCAAAGCATAACAGATATCTTGCGAGAGCTGCTCAGATGCCGAAAAGGTTTATTGGCCGGTTTATCATTTGAGAATGTTTGTGAGAACGTTACAACAGTGAATATTCATAACATGAGGTGGGTGGATTGGCTGCGTGTAAGTTGTGAGTGTGAGTGTACTCTGAGGGACAGACGGGAGTAGTTCAGGTTGTGAGTGTACAGTACCCGGCAAAAGAAACGCAACTCATTCGCGCCCACTATCTGGTTCATATTTTACCATTTGAAAATTACGAACAATCACTTGCAACAGTGGGCGCAAATAATAATAATAATAATAATAATAATAAATGAGCATTTATATAGCGCAACATCATAACTTTAGAATTATGCTCTTTGCGCTTGACACATTTAAAATTAAAACACAGTTATACAAGCATTTACATTTACATTCATAGTCAACAACGCTTAATTAAAAGCATACACCATCAAAGATACATTACAAAAGATTCTTCCACTAACTAAATAATAAAAACATGAATAAAATAGGTAGTGAAAAATCACTAAAACAACAAATAACACTAAAATTAAAACACAGTTATACAAGCATTTACATCTACATTCATAGTCAACAACGCTTAATTAAAAGCATACACCTTCAAACATACATTACAAAAGATTCTTCCACTAACTAAGTAATAAAAACATGAATAAAATAGGTGGTGAAAAATCACTAAAACAACAAATAACACTACATGTAGCCTACTGATGGACTGAGAAAACAAAATCAGGGGTTGTATTTCCTGAAGAGGTGCGTTTTAAGTGCTCGTTTGAATGCTTGGGGTGACTGAGAGTGGCGGATGTGGAAGGGGAGAGAATTCCATTGTGTGGGTGCGCAGAAAGTAAAAGTGCGTTGTCCGTATGTTTTGGTTTTGGTGTGTGGAATGGTAAGGATGCGACAGTCAGAAGAGGCACGGAGTTGTCTTGCTGGAGAATAGACAGTGAGGAGTTCAGAGAAGTAAGCAGGAGACGAACCAGAAAAGAAGTTAAAGCAGAGGGTAGACAGTTTGTAGTCAATGCGGGCTTGAATAGGTAACCAGTGCAGTGTGTGAAGAAGTGGTGTTGCGTGATCTCGTTTTCGTGCTTTGAGAATGAGGCGTGCTGCCGAGTTTTGGACTTTTTGTAGTTTATGCAGGAGGTACAGAGGACAGCCAGAGAGAAGAGAGTTGCAGTAGTCAAGTTTAGAAAGAACAAAGGCACAGACAAGAGTGTTAGTTGTTTGAGAGGAGAGTGTGTGGCGAATGGTGCTGATCTTACGAAGCTCAAAATAAGCTGCTCTACAGACTAAAGATATATGTTTGTTAAGGGTCATGTCAGATGAAAGGGTGAATCCAAGGTTTCTAGCTGATGGTGAGAAAAGAATGTCGGTGTTGCCTATTTGAACAGAAACAGGTTGGGGAGAGGAAAATGTAGTGTTCTTCTTTTTGCACAGTAAGACTTCAGTCTTATCATCATTCAGCTTAAGTTTGTTATCAACCATCCAAGATTTAACATCAGTGATGCATGTCTGAATGGTCTGGATGGCGGAATGTGTCTCTGCTGGGGGACTGGGTTTATACAGCTGGGTGTCATGAGTTGCGTTTCTTTTGCTGGGTACTGTACTCTGAGGGACAGACCGGAGTAGTTCAGGTTGTTGTTTTTAACGATATAGCTGTGCAAAACTTATGCAAGTTTCTTTCCTTTCTGTGTTCACTCGGCATCTTCAACATCCTCCTCCCTTATGACCAGAAAATGGTTATGGGTCTCCCTTACCTTCATTCGCTTGTGTCTTCCCTGCAAGCGGCTGAACATTTTGTCAAGATAAGTTTTGTCTAATTGTTGTTTATCTAGACGGGCGCAGTGGCGGGGCGGTAAGACGTCGGCCTCCTAATCGGGAGGTCGTGAGTTCGAATCCCGGTCGCTGCCGCCTGGTGGGTTAAGAATGGAGATTTTTCCGATCTCCCAGGTCAACTTATGTGCAGACCTGCTAGTGACTTAACCCCCTTCGTGTGTACACGCAAGCACAAGACCAAGTGCGCACGGAAAAGATCCTGTAATCCATGTCAGAGTTCGGTGGGTTATAGAAACACGAAAATACCCAGCATGCTTCCTCCGAAAGCGGCGTATGGCTGCCTTAATGGCGGAGTAAAAACGGTCATACACGTAAAATTCCACTCGTGCAAAAACACGAGTGTACATGGGAGTTTTAGCACATGAACGCAGAAGAAGAAGAAGAAGTTGTTTATCTGTGAACTTAAAAGACCACTGGGTCGATGTAATATCTGTGAATGTAACAGGTCTGAGAGTGGCAAGTATTTAACTGGCCATGGCGAGTAGAAACATGCTCCCATGGGGTCGCCTTCACGCGGCGGGAATGTTTCCACAGAGCTACCCCACCCCTTTACTTCTCTTCTTTTGTCTTATTTCTGCCTTACCAGTCCTTTCACCTATATTTCCCTCCAAGAAAACTCTCCCTACTATTCCTTGCAGTTTTCCAATTCTTTTCTTGTTGTCTTATTTCTATCTGACTGGATCCATCACCTTTATTTCACTTACCAAAAGTCTTCTTTTCCACATCCTTATTTCTCTGCACCCCGCATGTCGTAAGAGGCGACTAACGGATTATGTTTCTCCTTTTACCCTTGTTTAGTGGTTCTTGTATAGAATATAGTCAATGTTTGTAAAGATTTTAGTCAAGCAGTATGTAAGAAATGTTTAGTCCTTTGTACTGGAAACTTGCATTCTCCCAGTAAGGTCATATATTGTACTACGTTGCAAGCCCCTGGAGCAATTTTTTGATTAGTGCTTTTGTGAACAAGAAACACTTAACAAGTGGCTCTATCCCATCTCCCCCCTTTCCCCTATCCCATCTCCCCCCTTTCCCTCGTCGCGATATAACCTTCGTGGTTGAAAACGACGTTAAACACCAAATAAAGAAAGAAAGAAAGAAAGAGTAGAAACATGTAACTGGCGAGTAGATATGTTCATCTACTTGCCAAATGTGAGTAAACTAATGTAAAGCTGCTCACAAAATTGTTTATTTGGCTAGTAAATTTTGCTTTCTGGATAGTACATTTTCAGAATCACTAGCCAAAGGCGAGTACACCTTTTGTTGGACTTTCAGTTTTGTTTTGTTAAATTTTTTCTTATTATTTTTTGTCTGTGGGCTTAAAAGACCGCTGGGTTGATATATCTGTGAACGTAACGTAACGTTTTGTCAAAAATGAAACTTTCCAACAACATACCTTTCTTACCTTTACCTTGTTGTTATTGGACTGTATTGACAGGTGGTTGCGACCAGGGCTGCGTAACGTTTTGTTTTGTCAATAATGAAACTTTCCAACAACATACCTTTCTTACCTTTACCTTGTTGTTATTGGACTGTATTGACAGGTGGTTGCGACCAGGGCTGCGTAACGTTTTGTTTTGTCAATAATGAAACTTTCCAACAACATACCTTTCTTACCTTTACCTTGTTGTTATTGGACTGTATTGACAGGTGGTTGCGACCAGGGCTGCGTAACGTTTTGTTTTGTCAATAATGAAACTTTCCAACAACATACCTTTCTTATCTTTACCTTGTTGTTACTGAACTGTATTGACAGGTGCTTGCGACGGACATGTTCAAGACATTCATAGAGGAGCGGCTGAACAAGCGTGTGGACTACTGGTCCGAGTACGAAATGAAGACGCGCCCCTGGGCAAAGAAAGCCGGCGGCTTGGTGGACACTGCTGCTGTCAACAGCAGGAGCAAAATTAGGTAAGATATTTCCCCCAACCCCTTTGTGGAACTAATGTACTGTAAATCCTCCTTTTTATGACCTCCAAAATCTGAGAAAATCAGGTCTGAAAAAGTGATTTATTATCCAAGCGGAGCGCGGGCGGAGCCCGCGCGTAGCAAGGTAGTTTTTTTTTTCATCTCCCAGCACTGAAAATTTTTTTGCCAAGTGGTGTCTGTCTGTGAACATTGTTCTAGAATTCATCTTTTAGCACAATATTAGCGACACTGTTTGGACAATTCTATTAAAATTAGGCGTACAAACTGATTTTGTTTCGGGGAATCCTCTCAGAGGATCAGAATTTTCATATAATATCATCGGAAGCTGTTACAACGGGAAAATGTGAAACTTTTGTCACTTTTTAACATGGAATTTCATCTTTGAGCGTTTCAAGCGGACTTTAATAAAATAGTTATTTGCGAATTAAGCAGCGGAAGACACTCACCGGTTCAACATGTGTATGGTCATTAAACCTCAAAACATTTCAGTAAGTGGTTTAGACAAACACCTCGGAAATGTGAGGGTGACTGGTTTGTAGCTGAAGAGTTTTTTTCTAAAGTGTGTTCTAAATACAAATGGTAATGATGTAATGAGTTGTTCTAATCTTGTTCTTGGAACTCTTGCTGTTCCAAGCTTGTTCTTAGCAAGTCTTGGTGACGAGAACAAAGACTATCAATGAAATCTTTAGAAATAACCTCTGACAACGACGACGATGACGACGACGACGACGATAACAACAACAACAACAAATGACATCGACGACGACGACGACAACAACAACAACAACAACAACAACAACAACAACAACAACAACAACAACAACAACAACAACAACAACAACAACACGAGAACAACAACAATCACGACAACGAACATGACAACAACAACACCAACAACTACGACGACAACTACAACGACTGGGTTATGATGACATCACCAATGATTTATCAAATGTTCAGTGTCAAGGCTGTTAAAAAATCGTTAAATCCTATTTCTTGACTGATTCTTATGAAATTTTAAAGGTAGGTTTGTTGTCCCCAACTTATTTTCACTCCATACTTTTCCAGAAGAAAAACATAATTTTGGCAGTTAAAAACCGTTAAATTTCAATTCTTCACCTATATTTATGAAATTTTGTGGGTAGGTTCGTTGTCCCCAACTGATTTTCACTCTATACTTTTCCAGAAGAAAGACATAATTTTGGCAGTTAAAAAACGTTAAATTTCAATTCTTCACCTATCTTTATGAAATTTAGTGGGTGGGTCCGTTGTCCCAAACAGAATTTTAAGACATACTTTTCCAGACAAAAAACCTTATTTTTGGCAGTTAAAAACCGTTAAATCTCAATTCTTCATCGATATTTATGAAATTTTGTGGGTAGGTTCGTTGTCCCCAACTGATTTTCACTCCATACTTTTCCAGAAGAAAAACATAATTTTGGCAGTTAAAAACCGTTACATTTAAATTTTCACCTATCTTTATGAAATTTAGTGGGTGGGTCCGTTGTCCCAAACTGAATTTCAAGACAAACTATTCCAGTCAAAAAAACTTATTTTTGGCAGTTAAAAACCGTTAAGTCTCAATTCTACACCGATATTTATGACATTTTGTGGGTAGGTTTGTTGTCAGATTTGACATGATGGCAGAATTGAAAGTGTGAGATATCCTGATGTTTCACAATTTATGCTGCATAATTCAGCCCCATAGGTGCTTGAATTTTAGGTGGAGTTGGGTTTTTTTTCAGCCCAAACCAGTAACCCCCACATGGTTTTCATGTCCCTTTCTGAGAGACTTCAAGAAGTTTCAATTTGACGTCATGATTAGCCTGCCGCATTAGCAAGTATGAAAACACGTCATCGATGACACATTTTAAGACAGAGAGAGAGAGAGAGAGAGAGAGAGAGAGAGAGAGAGAGAGAGAGAGAGAGAGAGAGAGAGAGAGAGAGAGAGAGAGAGAGAGAGAGAGAGAGAGAGAGAGAGAGTGAGTCATGTACACACAGATGGACGACTTCGCTTGGGGTATGTACTGCCCGGCAGTACACATCTACTTTATTATCATTATTATTATTATTATTATTATTTAAATAGCAATTGCGTTCCATAAACATTCCATAATTATTCCATAAACATTCCATAAACATTCCATAAACATTCCATAAACTTGCCTGTCTTGCTTTTTGATTCGTGAAACTTGCATGCTTACATTTACAGCAGGTAGTTCAGTTTTATTTAGAAGGCAGTTTCACTGTTTTTTTTCTGAATTAAACATTTTCCATAAACTTGCCTTTCTTGTGCAGTGGAACCCCCCTTTTAAGACCCCATATTTCAGACTTCCACTCTTTTAACTCATTGTCTCCCTGGTACGGATACATCCGTACACACAGTCACTTCAGTCGCTTCCTGTAACGTCGATCTAACGCCTACATTCCATCGTGTTAATACACAGTTGCTACACAGTTACTACAATCCTGAGTGACCTGCTGCAGCACAGCTGGTCTTGGCTAAAAAAAACCTTGGTCAACATAGGTGGGGTAGAAAGTGTAAAGACCCTCTTTTCTCAGACCTTCTGTTCAAATCCTCTGTAAATGTACCCATATTTTAAGATTCTTTAAAGCATGTTTGTTTGTTTGTTTGTTTGCTTAACGCCCAGCCGACCACGAAGGGCCATATCAAGGCGGTGCTGCTTTGACATTTAACGTGCGCCACACACAAGACAGAAGTCGCAGCACAGGCTTCATGTCTCACCCAGTCACATTATTCTGACACCGGACCAACCAGTCCTAGCACTAACCCCATAATGCCAGACGCCAGGCGGAGCAGCCACTAGAATTGCCAATTTTAAAGTCGTAGGTATGACCCCGCCGCGGTTCGAACCCACGACCTCCCGATCACGGGGCGGACGCCTTACCACTAGACCAACCGTGCCGGTCTTTAAAGCGTGGTTTTCTCAGATTTTTTTAGGTCTTAAAACGGGGGTTCCACTGTATTTGATACTTGCATACTTATTTTACTTTGTTATGTCTGAATCAAACATTCCATAAACTTACCTTTTCTGTCTTTTAATTCTTGATACTCTGCTTGCTTGCGTTAACAGCAGGCAATTCCGCAAACCGTTACGAAAGCAGGTGTCCATCTCGACGTTTTCCACCACCACCTTGGCCCCGCGAGAGTTTGAGTATTTTCGTCTTCCCACGCTCAATGACCCCAAGGCGTACGTCAGGACGTGTATCGCTCAACTCAGCAAGTCTCTGGAGGTGATTATGATTGCTTTTGTTTAGCCCTTTCGCTGCCTGTAGCTGAAGTCCAACGTTGGGGGCCTGGTAGCTCAGTTGGTAGAGCACTGGACTTGTGATCCTAGGGTCACGGGTTCGAATCGTGTTTCTTGTATAGAATATAGTCAATTTTTGAAAAGATTTTAGTCAAGCAGTATGTAAGAAATGTTAAGTCCTTCTGGTTCTGGTTCTGGTATAGTACGTCGCAGGAGCCAAGTTGGCTATATATGCGACGGGACTGGTGGGCGCAGCGGCCTAAAAAGAGGAGGAGGGAGGAGGGAGGTTTGTACTGGAAACTTGCATTCTCCCAGTAAGGTAATATATTGTACTACGTTGCAAGCCCCTGGAGCAAATTTTTGATTAGTGCTTTTTGACTCACATGCGAAGCAAAAGTGAGTCTATGTACTCACCCAAGTCGTCCGTCCGTCCGTCCGTCCGTCCGGACGTCCGTCCGTCCGGACGTCCGGAAAACTTTAACGTTGGATATTTCTTGGACACTATTCAGTCTATCAGTACCAAATTTGGCAAGATGGTGTATGATGACAAGGCCCCAAAAAACATACATAGCATCTTGACCTTGCTTCAAGGTCAAGGTCGCAGGGGCCATAAATGTTGCCTAAAAAACAGCTATTTTTCACATTTTTCCCATTTTCTCTGAAGTTTTTGAGATTCAATACCTCACCTATATATGATATATAGGGCAAAGTAAGCCCCATCTTTTGATACCAGTTTGGTTTACCTTGCGTCAAGGTCAAGGTCACAGGAGCTCTTCAAAGTTGGATTGTATACATATTTTGAAGTGACCTTGACCCTGAACTATGGAAAATAACTGTTTCAAACTTAAAAATTATGTGGGGCACATGTTATGCTTTCATCATGAGACACATTTGGTCACATATGATCAAGGTCAAGGTCACTTTGACCCTTATGAAATGTGACCAAAATAAGGTAGTGAACCACTAAAAGTGACCATATCTCATGGTAGAAAGAGCCAATAAGCACCATTGTACTTCCTATGTCTTGAATTAACAGCTTTGTGTTGCATGACCTTGGATGACCTTGACCTTGGGTCAAGGTCACATGTATTTTGGTAGGAAAAATGTGTAAAGCATGTGAGTCGTATGGGCTTTGCCCTTCTTGTGTGAACAAGAAACAATTGACAAGTGGCTCTAATTCCCATCTTCCCCCTTCCCCCGTCGCGATATAACCTTCGTGGTTGAAAACGACATAAAACACCAAATAAAGAAATAATTCTGCCATAAATGCAGGTGGCTGATTACACCTAAACAACGCAGACACCTGGGTAGCGCGACTCTGTTGCTGCTAGCTTTCCACTGGAAGGAAGCGACCCGAATTTCCCAGCTATAGGACAATAAAGTAATGGAAAAAATAAAACAATAAAAAGAAACTGCTTCACGGGCAAGAAATCTTAAAGAAACGACAAAAGTAGAAGAAGAACAACAACGAAAACAATGTGTTAAGTGTGGTGTATTCATTTATTCATCAAGGGCACACAGAGAGCTGTCAATACAGCCGGTAAATACAGGTAAGGGCTGTTTCAACGCTGAAAAGAGTCTGCACAGAGTTGAGTGTGGGAGTTCTATATCCTCATTAAACCAAGGGTAGAACCGGAATGCCGATAGTGGCGAACTGGTTTTGAAACCAGAAAAAGACTTGGTTCACACTGAGTTAACTCTCCTCTCCACTGGCATCTGTGTCCATGATTACCTTCAGCAATGCCATGGCCCTCGGATACAGAGAAATGGAATACTTTATTTAGATCTCAGATGAGAAATTCCTGTGTCTGTTAATGAGTGAGTCTGTATCTGCTACCTGTATGTATGAGCTTATATCCCCCCTCCTCACTGGCTTGTGTGTTTGTGTTTCCTTCCAGAAATGCTGTGACCCTTTAGTAACCAGGAGTTTTTTTCTGAGCTATCCCACCTCCTCTCTGGCTCGTGTGTTTGTACTTCGCTTAAAAAATGCCATGATCCCTAGATCCGAGCCAACTACCTGTACACGATGTTTTATTAGCTATGCCCCCTCGTTACTAGCTTTTGTATTTGTGTTTCCCTTCAGAAATGCCGTGACCCTCAGATGCAGAAAAAGAGATTACTTTATAAGATCTCAAATGAGAAATCCCTGTGTGTTTGTGTGTCCTCCAGACATGCCGTGACCCCCAGATTGGAACCAACTACCTGTTCCTACATGAAAAGATCTCAAATGAGAAATCCCTGTGTGTTTGTGTGTACCTCAAGACATGCCGTGACCCCCAGATTGGAACCAACTACCTGTTCCTACCAGAAAACTTTATAAGATCTCAAATGAGAAATCCCTGTGTGTTTGTGTGTACCTCCAGACATGCCGTGACCCCCAGATCCGAGCCAACTACCTTTACCTGCGTGGAGTGTTCTATGCGGCACAGTCGTCCACCATGAAGGCGCTAGATGACCTGCTGTCCATCCAGTCGGCCTACTCACGTCTGCTCCCTGTGGAGTAAGTTTTGTGATTTGTTCAGCGTGGTGTGTATCTGAGGGGGGGGGGGGGGGGGGGGGTGGGGGAATAGCGAGTTGGGGGGGAGGGGGGGGGGAGAAAGTGGATGGGGAAGCTGTGTGGGGGGGGGGGGGGTTGTGTGTGTGTGAGGGAGGGTTTGTGTGTGTGTTTGTTTGTGTGTTTGACTGTTTTGTGCATGTACTTGTGTTTGTATGTGTGTGTATGTATGCGTATGGACGTGGATACCCCCCATTTTCATCAATATTGGGAATTCACATATCCTATGAAGACAGAATCATTACCTTCTGTACTTTATCCTCTAAATCCTTGAGCTAATTTGTTGTTAGGTTGTGTCGAGATCTTCTGGCCACCATTCCGGAGTCGGAAAGGGAGGAAATCCTGCGACGCAAGGGAGTTAACCATATTCAGGAGCTGGTGATAGGAAGCGAGAACCTGATCAGGAGAAGAGGTTTTGTTGACACTGTCACCATTCCAGAGCACGATCTCAGTGAGTGGTGTGTGTGTGTGTGTGTGTGTATGTGTGTGTGTTTGTGTGTGTGTGTGTGTGTGTGCATGCATGTGCGTGTGTGTGTGTGTGTGTGTGTGTGTTTGTGTGTGTGTGTGTATGTGGTGTGTGTGCGTGTAGTGTGTGCATGTGTGTGGTGTGTGCGTGGTGTGTGTGTGTGTGTGTGTGTTTGTGTGTGTGCGTGTATGTGGTGTGTGTGTGTGTGCGTGTAGTGTGTGCGTGTGTGTGGTGCGTGTGTGTGTGTGTGTGTCTGTGTGTGTAGTGTGTGCGTGTGTGTGGTGTGTGTGTGTGTGTGCGTGTGTGTGTGTGTAGTGTGTGGGTATGTGTGTGTGTGTGTGTGTGTGTGTGTGTGTGTGTGTGTGTGTGTGTGTGTGCATGACTGATGATAGACATGTAAAAACAGAGAGAATGATGATATGAATGTGGTCCCCTGCCATTACCTCCCCTGCCATTACCTCCCCTGCCATTACCTCCCCGTCTGTTTCTCTATGTCTTGCACATTCAGTTGCATATATCACGTGTGTGGAGGCATTTCAGGGGCGGATTACATCATTTTTAAGGGGGGGGTTTCCAAATTTCTTTTAGGGACAATTCAACGATGCAAAGCGTTTAGTTGAGGGCGCAAAAATAGAGCAATCTGAGCCAAGAAACTTCCCCTAATACACCTTCCAAAAAGTATATTTAAGAACACAAATTTGGACCAAAACAAGAAAAATCGACCGATCTGGTGCAACCTGAGCCAGCAAATTACCCAACTACTTTCCAAAACCGACATTTAGAAGACAAAGGCTGGCTCCTAGGGGGGTCCGGGGGCATGGGAAAATCAAGGAAAATGGAGCAATCTGGTGCAATCTGAGCCATCAGTTTTTTCTTTATTTTCTTTTTTTTTCAATTTTTATAAACAAAATTTCTCTTCTTAAATTTTTGTTTTATGCTAGAGGGTGGGGGGGGGGGGGGGGTTCTGGAAACCCCGGACACCCCCCCTGGATCCGCCCCTGCATTTATACGTACTCGTAAGCCTGGATGAACAAGCCTGCGTGCTTGCTCATGTGTTACTTTTTAACAGCAGTTTTTCTCTCCTCTTTTTTACACCGCCTTATATGGCAGTGTATCCAGGTTTCCCAATTGCTTCGTTTCCGGCCGATTTATGTGGAGCACGTGATGCGCGCAAAAAATATTGGCGGTTTAGAAGTGTTGTCTGCGCAATGATCGCGGCGGCTTTCTTGACCGCCAAGGACGACCGCGCACGTTGTGAGACGTCATTCGTTAGACCTCAATACACATTGCTCTGTCTGATTCTGTTCCTCTGTTCGTCTGTCTGCCCAACTTAGATTGTATCTCTGGTACTTATGGGTCGATTGAGCTGAACTTTGGTGTGTAGCTAGGAATTGGCGTACATACGGTGTTTGTGCAAAAACATGAGTGAACGTGGGAGTTTCAGCCCATGAACGAAGAAAAAGAAGAAGATTTAGTCCAAACTCGATCACCCCTCTTTGACTGGCTTTTCCTCCAATTGGTAATTTTAGTGTTTTACGCAGTTGCAAGGTTACAAAGGTTTAATTATTATTGTTTAATTTGACTTCATCACTTTGAAATCGGACGCAGAAGAAGAAGAAGAAGAAGAAGACGACTTCATCACTGTGTCAACAGGTCTGGATGAGTTTGTGGGGACAGTGTCATGTTTGTTATAGGGTCTGGCAGCTGTATGCTCTTTCTAATCTTTGCGTTCACATTACAGTTTTTATATGTCATGTTATTATTTTACGTAATCCTTTTGTTGACAGGCCTGGAGGAGTTTGTGGAGACGGTCTCACTCCTGGAGATGGCGACAGACTACGATACCATTCAGCGCCTCTTTCACGCTCTGTGCCACCGTGACAGACCCGCATGTAAGTCTTGCTGTTCATCTTTATACCTCTGTGCCATTGTAACAGACCCGCATGTGAGTCTTGTTTTTCTCTGTCACGCTCTGTGCCATCGTGACAGACCTGCATGTAAGTCTAGTTGTTTTTCTCTGGGTTCTTTATCGTGCACATGCGTGCACACGGGGGTGTTCTGACATCGAGGCGAGTCTGTGTAACGTATAATGTTCACTGTCATCACACAGTTGTGGACCCCTACGTGCTGAAGATGGTGAGCCTTGCGGACGTCTGCCTGCGCATTTCAATCTGCCTGCGCGTCTGTCTGTCTGTCTGTCTGTCTGTCTGTCTGTCTGTCTATCTGTCTGCGTCTGTCTGTCTGTCTGTCTGTCTGTCTGTGATCTGTCTGCGCGTCTGTCTGTCTGTCTATCTGTCTGCGTCTGTCTGTCTGTCTGTCTGTGATCTGTCTGCACGTCTGTCTGTCTGCGTCTGTCTCTGCGTCTGTCTGTCTGCGTCTGTCAATGCCGTCTGCGTCTGTCTGTCTGCATATGTCTCTGCGTCTGTCTGTCTGCATATGTCTCTGCGTCTGTCTGTCTGCGTCTGTCAATGCCGTCTGCGTCTGTCTGTCTGCATATGTCTCTGCGTCTGTCTGTCTGCATATGTCTCTGCGTCTGTCTGTCTGCGTCTGTCTATCTGCCTGAATTTGGTCAAAAATAGAAATAATGTATAATGTTCACTGTCATCACACAGTTGTTGACCCCTACACCCTGGAGATGGTGAGCCTTGCGTACGACGAGAATGAAAAGCAGTACAGCAAACTGGCCGTGCCGGAGGGCTACCTTAGAACTGACGAGGATCTTCTGCGTGTCTCTGCTCTCATCAAGACGGACTTTGGCAACGGCAGGATAGCCTTGACTGATAAGAGGTGAGTGTGTGTGTGTGTATGTGTCAGCGTTTGTAGTACAGTGGAACGTACCCCCCTCTTAAAACCTCTAAAATTCTGAGAAAATCAGGTTTTTTAAATGGACAGTACAGTGGAACGTACTCACCCCCCCCCCCTTTTTAAGACCTCCAAAAATCTGATAAAATCAGGTTTTAAAAAGGTTTTTGTTTTAAAATTGGGGTAAATTTACAGAGGTTATGAACAGAACATCTGAGAAAACAGGGTCGTGAAAAGGACGGCTTCTGAAAGTTTTTTGCACAGAGTTTTTTGGAGGTCTCAGAAGCAGGTTGCACTGTACTTGTGAGGGGTTTTGTTTATTTTCTTTTTGTTGCTGCACAGGACGCCACCAGAATGCTGTTCACGATGTTGTCACTTTAAAGGAACATTCCACAGTACTTTTGTATCTTGTTTTTTTGCACGGGTTTTCAGATGTTTTAGTAGGAGGTTGCACTGTACTTCCAAAAGTGTATTAGTTTTTCGTTTTGTTTTGTGCACAGGATCTTCTTTTTGAAGGACGGCCCCAACACTGTCAAGGAGGTTGTCAAACTGAGGAACATCGCACATGTGGAGAAACTTCAGATCCATTCCTTCCTCAACGCTGTTGACGCTCTGGTCATCAGTGATGCCGGTAAGAGAGTTTGGTACAGTGGTACATGTGATAAAAGTACACCAATAAGACCAGCCAAAAATGTCCCAACATTCCAGGTGTCCTTTTATCGAGAAGCTTCAGATCCATTCCTTTCTTTACGCTGTTGACACTCTGGTCATCAGCAATATCGGTTAGAGTCTGTAGTTTGGTACAGTGGTACATGTGATAAAAGTACACCAATAGGACCAGCCAAAAATGTCCCTACATTGCAGGTGTCCTTTTATTGAGAAGCTTCAGATCCATTCCTTTCTTTACGCTGTTGACGCTCTGGTCATCAGTGATGCCGGTAAGAGAGTTTGGTACAGTGGTACATGTGATAAAAGTACACCAATAAGACCAGCCAAAAATGTCCCTACATTGCAGGTGTCCTTTTATCGAGAAGCTTCAGATCCATTCCTTTCTTTACGCTGTTGACGCTCTGGTCATCAGCAATATCGGTTAGAGTCTGTAGTTTGGTACAGTGGTACCTGTGATGAAAGGACACCAAAAGGACCAGCCAAAAGTGTCCCTACATTCCAGGTAACCTATAATGAGACGTTTGATTTGGTTAGGATAGTAGACAAAGGGAATATAGGTGTCCTGTAATGGGAGGTGTCCTCTAATTGGAGGGTTCTCAAAATACAGGTATTGGTAACTGTACTGAAAATAATAAATACAGTTGAACCTGTCTTTGCGACCATCTCTCGAAAGAAACTACCTGCCCACAACGACCCCTCCTGAGGATCACAGACAAGCTGTTATATTCCGTATATTTCACCTTTCCATAGCCAGGGGTGGGACTTTTCCGCAAATCCGCGGATTTCCGCGGACACAACTTACGAATTCAGCTGGGGTAATCTATTTTTCCGCGTCCCATTTCATCACAGTATCTATAACGTGTTGACTGAATGATATGGAGAGAAGTGAAGATGGAACAGAACACTGGAGGCTTGAGAGTTAAATTGTGCTGACTGAAAACTCCTGATAACTAATAGTCATTTTGAGCTTCAATGCATTGGGGCGTCACTTGGATCATACTATTGCCAGTATTGGATTATGGATACATGGTTCATTACTTTAGTATGCACCATTACAATGTTACCATTGTTTTGTGAAAGTGGTTTTTTTTTTTTGGGGGGGGGGGGGGGGTGAGGAGAATGTCTTTTTTACCTGATCCAAACGAGTTGAACTTTAGTCTCAGAATGCACCAGATTGTAAAGATTTTAATGTACCATTTAACATTTTTTGGGGGGAGCATGCCCCCGAACCCACCTAGAATAAAGGGATTTCCTCGTTTTTCATCACAAGAGAGTCCCACCCCTGCATAGCGAAGGGAGTCTTAAATTGGGGGTCTGAAGTAAAAGAAGGGTTTCCATTGTAGCAGTCCTTCAGCACAACTGTTCCTGGCCTGTATTTTAGTGCCAGTTAAAAACAGTCTAGGCAGAGGCTACCAACAGCTTCAGCCAGCACACTGTTCAACTCGCTTCCTTGTTATATAGTCTAGAGACATAGTGCTTGCTGCCGCGCGAGCCGAGAAAATGTTCTCTCTTCATCTATGCTGCGCTGGCTGCAAAACCCCTCCGTGCGGAGGTTTTTCCAGACACATCGTACCTCGGGTGCATACCCAAATGCTTCCCCGCTATACTGCGCTACACCGGAAGATGGTACTTCTTTGTGTATGGCTCTGAGCGATCCAGCACTGCAATATAGAGGAGTGGTGGAAAGGATGCTAAAAATAACTCAGCCTGCCTGCAGCTAAGGAGGCAGAAATGAAGCTGTTGGAACAGCCGTGTCAGTTGAACTGTTTCCATTCCAGACGGCAAGATACGGTTCACTGCCTGGCTGAAGGAGGAACGCAACTGTTGGGCCATGCTGGTGGAAGAGATGCGAGCGGGGAAAATGGTTGCCGAGGCGACCAAAGACTTCAGCGCCATTGGACAGGCCGAGCAGAATGTCTTGCTGGTGGACGCCATCATTCGCAGGTCTGTGAGGGAAGAGGTGTGGAGATGGTGGTGGTGTGTGTGTGTGTGTGTGGTGTGTGTATGTGTAAATGGGGGATGGGGATCTGGGTAAGTATGTGTGTGTGTAGACGCCATCATTCGCAGGTCTGTGAGGGAAGAGGTGTGGAAATGGGTGTGTGGTGTGTGTGTGTGTATGTATGTGTGTGAAAATGGGGGGTGGGGGATGGGGATCTCGGTAGGTATGTGTGTGTGGTTTGTGTTGGAGATCCAGGTGAGTGGGCGGGGGTGGGGGGAATAGGGTTGGTGTGGGTGGATGTGTGTGAGGAGATAAGTGTTGGGAGTAGTTGTGTGTGTGTGTGGATTGGGGTATGTGTGTGTGTGTGTGTGCGTGTGTGTGTGTGTGTGTGTGTGTGTGTGTGTGTGTGTTTGTGTGGATTGGGGTGTGTCTGTGTCAGTGTCAGTGTCGCTGTGTCTGTGTTTGTGTGCGTTTACACTTGCACACGCACCTGCATCAAAACGTTCCTTGATCACATTTCAGCGGGATGGACGAGAACACGGCCCATCATGAGAACCTGACGCAGTCGGCAGAAAGCATGTGCTACTTCTCGGCCTACATAGCAGAGGGTCGACACCAACTGCCGCAGGACACGTCCCAAGCCCTGCAGCATCGTGTCGACCCCAACCATGGACAGCGCGAGAGAAAGACCGTCGAGGTTCTGCTCTACACGCCAGGCTGTGAGCATGATTAAATAATATTACTAATTCTGCTCTACACGCCAGGCTGTGAGCATGATTAAATAATATTAATAATTCTGCTCTACACGCCAGGCTGTGAGTATAATTAGTAAATAATAATACTAATTTTAAAAATGATTGTATTTATATGGTGCAAATCCTAACATAGTTCAAAGCGCCTTACAACAAAATTCATTAAACAATTCTCAAATAAACAAGTACAAAGTCATGGACAGCACGAGTGGAAGACCATTGAGGTTCTGCTCTACACCCCAGGCTGTGAGCATGATTAAATAATGTTAATAATTCTGCTCTACACCCCAGGCTGTGAGCATGATTAGTGCAGCGCTACAGTGGAACCCCCTTTTAAGACCTTCAAGAATCTGACAAAATCGGGTCCAAAAAAGGAGGGAGTCTTAAAATGGATGTTAATTTACAAAGGCTATAAGCAGAACGTCTGACAGCGCACGAGGAAGACCGTCGAAGTTTTGCTCTACACGCCAGGCTGTGAGCAACATTTTCAGGATTATTACAGTGGTATAGTGGAACCCCCCCCCCCTCCCCCATTAAGACCTTCACAAATCTGAGAAAATCAGGTCTTGAAACAGGGAGTCTTAAAATGGAGGTAAATTTACAGAGGCCATGAACAGAAACTCTGATAAAACAGAGTCTTGAAACCCCCCGCGGGTTAGGGGGAGTCCCATATTGGTTGGGACGAGAAAGAATTTACCCGATGCTACCCAGCATGTCGTAAGAGGCGACTAACGGTTCTGTTTCTCCTTTTACCCTTGTTAAGTGTTTCTTGTATAGAATATTATAGTCAATGTTTGTAAAGATTTTAGTCAAGCAGTATGTAAGAAATGTTAAGTCCTTTGTACTGGAAACTTGCATTCTCCCAGTAAGGTCATATATTGTACTACGTTGCAAGCCCCTGGAGCAATTTTTTGATTAGTGCTTTTGTGAACAAGAAACAATTAACAAGTGGCTCTATCCCATCTCCCCCCTTTCCCCTATCCCATCTCCCCCCTTTCCCCGTCGCGTCATATAACCTTGAATGGTTGAAAACGACGTTAAACACAAAATAAAGAAAGAAAGAAAGAGTCTTAAAATGGAGGTAAATTTACAGAGGTCATGAACAGAAAATCTGATAAAACAGAGTCTTGAAAAGGAGGGAGTCTTAAATTGGAGGTAAATTTACAGAGGTCATGAACAGAAAATCTGATAAAACAGAGTCTTGAAAAGGAGGGAGTCTTAAATTGGGGTGTCTTAAAAGGTAGGGTTCCTCTGTACCTGTCATGTACGGGGTTAGTGCTTGAAATCCTAGAATGTGCTTGGATTTGGAGGGGTCAATTTCAAGTCAGTGAAAGTCTTTGAATAATTGCCAAGGTCCTTCGAAGTCCTTGAAAGTCCTTAAAAGCCCTAAACATTGCTGACTGATTATAGAGCAAATACCTACAGTAGACAATTGCAAGGTTTCATTATTTGAAAATGGCACTGTAAACATTAAACAGTAAGCTACAGTCCCTTTAATGAATGCAGATGTCCTGTTGATGCCTCTCCCACTTCATTGTGATCTGGAAGTGATAACCAGCAATGCATTGCTAGCTTTAAAGGTAAGATGGTGCTTGATTTTATCTTCATAAGGTCTTGAGAGCCTTAACAAATCCTTTCCGGCACGGTTGGCCTAGTGGTAAGGCGTCCGCCCCGTGATCGGGAGGTCGTGGGTTCGAACCCCGGCCGGGTCATACCTAAGACTTTAAAATTGGCAATCTAGTGGCTGCTCCGCCTGGCGCCTGGCATTATGGGGTTAGTGCTAGGACTGGTTGGTCCGGTGTCAGAATACTGTGACTGGGTGAGACATGAAGCCTGTGCTGCGACTTCTGTCTTGTGTGTGGCGCACGTTATATGTCAAAGCAGCACCGCCCTGATATGGCCCTTCGTGGTCGGCTGGGCGTTAAGCAAACAAACAAACAAACAAACAAATCCTTGAATATTACTATTAGAACAAAAACTCTGTACAAACCCTGGATGAGAGGACACCTCCCATGAAAGGATACCTTCTGAGTCAGTATGCAGGAACTGAGTTTAGAGACTTTAGTCAACACGTTAAACCCGGCCATTAGTGCATTGCAGACTGCAGTTAGGGATAATTTGCATTTACTGGTACAGTTTATCCCGAAAAAATGCCTGTTTGCGTTCAATCGTAAAAAAAAAAAAAGAATTCTAACTAAAAATCAATTGATAAATAAATGTTATTTGTATTGCTGACCAAAATAATATATTTGACACAGATCTGGACAGTCGTTGTTCATTTCAACCTCAAGCGCTGTCCAAGAGAACAAATATGGCTGTCTTGATCTGTGTAAAATGTCATATTGTTGTCCACAATGCAAGTAATGTGTATTGTCATCATTTTCACGAGTTTTCATTCACAAACACCTGGTAAATAAATCTCATGTTCCCCATGCAATAACTCGAGGTGGTGAATGGGTTTGAGCTTTCATGTGAAACGTGGATTGTCAAAGTAAAAGCCAATCAGGCTGATTGTTTGATGTGTGGAACCATCGTAGCTTTGGATTTGTGTTTCCGAGGACAACGATTGTAAGCATTCACTCTCAAAGACCCAATCAATGTTGATAATTACCGCGGCGACTCATGGTCAATTTGCAACTTATCTCTGTAATCGCAAAATCCACAACGAAAAGTCATAAACACTCAAAAGAAAAGAAATATGCTCAACACTTACTGAATTCACAGGTATGATCGCAGCTCTGTACATTTTCAGACTGGAAGAAAAGCGTCAACAAGCTACGTTTGACGTCACATACAAGTTTGACGTGTTATCTCGTGCTTCTGTGACGATGCTTTGTGGCCCGGAGTTGGATTCTAAAAATTCGTCTCCCTGTGGGTCATTGTGCATTTTGTTGCACAACCAAAATGATGACAAAAACGATGTTTGGTAGCTTGTTGTCAGACCAGCACTTTGTTGTTGGTCCTCGGGGAGCATATCGCCTTTTGTCTCATATTTATCAACCGCGGCCTTCGGCCTTGGTCGATAAAGATGAAACAAAAGACGATATGGTCCCCTTGGACCAACAAAAAAGCTGGTCTGTCAACAAGCCACCAAACATCTTATATTATTCATCAACAGCGACACACGCATCTGAAAGCAGTGTGCCCCCTCGCCTGTGGTGCGGCATGGGAGACGGCAAGGTCAAGGTCTTTGACGCCACCAACTGGACACTGGAAAAAACATTCGTTCAGACCAAGAGCACAGTGGTATGTTTGACAGTACGCCAGGCAGAGAGAGACAGGGAGAGGGAGACAGAGGGAGACGGAGGGAGGGAGGGAGGGGGAGGGAGGGAGGGAGAGGGAGGGAGGGAGGGAGGGAGGGAGGGAGGGAGGGAGGGAGGGAGGGAGGGAGGGAGGGAGGGAGGGAGAGAGGGAGAGAGAGAGAGACAGACAGACAGACAGACAGACAGACAGAGAGAGAGAGAGAAAAAGAGAGAGAAAAAGAGAGGACAGAAAGAGGAGAGAGACAGACAGACAGAGAGAGGAGGAGAGAGAGAGAGACAGGGGAGAGAGAGAGACAGACAGAGAAAAAAGAGAGAGTGAGTGACAGAGAGAGAGAGACAGAGAGAGAGAGGCAGAGGTTGTTATTGTTTATTGTCTCTTCAGCAGTTAGAGAGAGAGAGACAGAGACACAGAGAGAGAGATGGGGGTGGAGGGAGAGGGGAAAGAGAGAGAGAGAGATTTCATATTAGGCTGGAATAGTGTACCTTGTCTTATCTCCTGTCTTTGTGTGTGCGTTGAGGCGTGTCTTGTCGCGGTTGGAGAGACGCAGGTGTGGGCGGGGTCTCAAGGAATCTTCATCATCGACACCGCCACCATCACCTGCGACAAGATTCTCACCGAACATCAAGATCTCGTGACCGATATGGTTGTCACAGAGAATGGACGGTAAGCCTTAAAATTTGAGGTATAACTTACACAAAATAACATTTACACAGACCTGTTTACCAGTACGATTTTGGCGTATTTTGTACGCCAAATTATTATCGGTACTCAAATACGCGACACACGCACAAAATACGCATAAGAAAAAGTCTAGAATACGTTTTCCGGTGTTGGTGTGCTGATTACGGGATGGTACAACTGATACTGGTTTCGGTCGAAGGGAGATAACCATGACAGCGAGTCTTAAGGTTCAGTTGTTGGCATGTGCGATCGTCTGGACAATCGTGGCAAAATGAAGCGGTAAAATGTGTCAGTTTCGGATGACGTACTGTACCAAGTCTAAACAGCAGAAGCAGCAGATTTTCTTGGAGAAATATAAGAAAGAGCCAGGAATTGTGGAATCTACTATGGGAAAAAGTCATGCACACTGCACGTATTGTAAATCAGAATTCTCCGTTGCCCATGCTGGGAAATATGACATCGAACGACACTGCGGCATTTCCAAAACTCACCTGGACAAGGTTGCTGCAAAGAAATCCGCTGAAAGCTGCCAAGGAATTATGAAGTTCATTCCCGCAAAGCAAATCCTGAAGCAATGTTTTTTTAAGATGATTGTAAAAATGAACTTGCCACTGTCAACCGCAGACGGATGTTATTTCACGAACTTCATCTTTTCATTATCAATCTGTTTGGAAGACACTGGTTATAATGCTATAAACTGACAGGTAAATAAAATTGTTTTATCCCTGTTGTATTGGAAGGAGTTAAATTCTGAAGGTGTTCACAAGACATGCTATTCTTACACAAACACGTTTGCACCCACGCGTACATTTTCCCTAGCCCATATGGCTTTGCTTGCAAAGTACACCAACTTTTTGAAAAATACACTCAACTTTTTGAGAAAGTACTTTTGCCTCGGGTTTAGGGTAAACAGGTCTGTTTACCACAACAACAACAACAACAAAAAACAAAAAAACACTCACACAAGACAATTCTTTTGACTCTCTTAAACGTGCAATGCCTGACCTCAATGCGAGAATTGGTCCAAATATCTGTGAAAGTTACGTTTTGTTTTCTCTAATCAAACGTTCCAACAACTTACCTTTCTTGTTTTTTTATTCTGAAATTTGGAACGTTGGCTGTCAATTTGTTTTTGGATTTATGTATATTGTTGCGTTTATTTTATATTTGTTTGTGTAGTTGATAGGCGATACAAGTAATGATGTCTGCTTTATCAGGTTTGCATTCAATGCCAACGTAGATGGTTGTACATGTATCACCATGAGAAAAATGTGGACTTTTCATTGTGATAAATGTTCAGTGGTTGTGCACATGTTAATGCGAGTTCGAATCCTGGCCGCTGCCGCCTGGTGGGTTAAGAGTGGAGATTTTTTCGATCTCCCAGGTCAACTTATGTACAGACCTGCTTAGTGACTTAACCCCCTGCGTGTGTAAACGCAAGCACAAGACCAAGTGCGCACAGAAAAGATCCTGTAATCCAAGTCAGAGTTCGGTGGGTTATAGAAACACGAAAATACCCTACATGCTTCCCCCGAAATCGGCGTATGCTGCCTGAATGGCGGGGTAAAAATGGTCATACACATAAAATTCCACTCGTGCTTAAAACATGAGTGAACGTGGGAGTCTAAGCCCATGAACGAAGAAGAACAAGAATGGATTTTGTAGTGTGTTATTTATGGGGTCATTATAACTAATAATGGTGTGCATGGTGTACGTATTATCAGGTTTGCGTTCAGCGCCAGTGTGGACGGCAGCATCATTAAGTGGGAGGTCCAGACGCTTACCATCATGTGTAACTTCAGTTTGCTGCGTGAAGGTTTTATTCGCTCCCTGTATCTGAGCGATGCTCAGCTGTGGTGTGGTGAGTCATCCCTACTTTTAAACAGTTATACAGTGTGTGAGTGTGTGAGTGTGTGTGTGTGTGTGTGTATGTGTGTGTGTGCGTGTGTGTGTGCTTTGTGTACATGTGTGTGTGTTTTGTGTGAGTGTGTGCATGTGTGCATGTGTGTATGTGTGTGTGGGAGTGAGTGTGTGTGAGTGAGTGAGTGTGCATGTTATAATGTATATATAGTGCAATATTTTATGAATTGATATGTGTAAGAATGCACTGTTAGCAATTGTTATGTTGTTGTGTGTGTGTGTTTTTTTCAGTGATTGTACGGCGCTCTGAGCAGGATATATGCACTCTAGAAATATGATGAACTATTATTCGTATCTAGTAGGAAATTCCACTTTCGATATTTTGGCTATTTTTGTACGAAAGCAGCTAAGATATGTTCGCTATGTTTCGATCGATTCCTGCATCTCAGAAACAGGCAGCTTTGGTGTGGTTATACAGTGTAGTTATCACATATTTTCCTATTGATTGACCCTTTAAGAAGCATTTTTTTGGCCTTCTTATTGTAAAGTGCTACTTTTGGTATTTAGGCTATAGAAAAGCAATGCATTATTATATTGGAACCTCCATTTAAAATCAGCATGCTTATTTCTGCTTCCACCCTCCCCTGCCCTCCCCCACCTCAAAAGTTTTTAAAATGCATGGTGTCAAATGTTAATAAAGATACTTTGAGAATGATCATTTTATTGCAAGAAAGCGGTTACTGACAAAACGATATCACACAATGATTCTATGGTGTTTAAAGTACCTAACAATGCTGAGAACCCCCAAAGCATTATTGGACAAAACGATATCACACAATGATTCTATGGTGTTTAAAGTACCTAACAATGCTGAGAACCCCCAAAGCATTGTAACAGGGGAGGCTACCGCTCCTTTCACAGCAGACTCTGCACCCGAGTTGTTGGCCTTTAAAAGTCAACACCAGTGGATTGTAGAAGTCTGTTTGTGATTGGGTCTGGTGGTTTCCGATTGTCTGTATGTTCATGGAAACCTTCGGGTTTGCATAACAGTTTTTATAGGGCTAAGAAATTAGCCCTAACATTTTCAATCCTGTTTGATTGCACTTCGCTTCCCAAGGTGATCGTAGTGTTTCAGCACACGGTTACAGCATTATTGGACAAAACGTTTCTGCCATCTCTGGCATTAAGACCCCAATTTTTCAGATTGCGTTGACAGTGCCTGTCAATGTGAAGGCTCTCTCCCTGAAAAAGCCTCAATTTTTTCTGAATTTTGAAGGTCTTCTTCATTTTCTTGTCGTTCGCCGACATTTCATCTTGCGTTTTTGCGTGGATCTGTGGTTGGTTAAGGTGCGCCAGTTGGCCCAGATCCTCCGACTTCAGCCCTGAGGTTTTTTTCAGGGTTACCCCGCCCTTAGTTCCTGGCTCAAAAACCTAACCCTGGGAACACATGGGGGATTTCTTACCGGGGGTCCCACCCCGGGGCTAGAGCTTTTAATGCGGCTCTTACTCGCATGGTGTAACCGTCATGGGACACGTAGGGCATTGATAGGGTAGTCAGTGCCATCTGCCAACCCACCCCGTCCTGGTAGAGACACCGCTAGTTGGTCCGGGACTGCTTATTCTATATTCGCAGCTGGCCCCCATATCTGGGGGCCGTTCCCCTATTCGCCACCTGGGGACCTGCCGGGTTGAGGATAGTCGCCCCCCTACTGAATTGGAAGTAGTCTGTTCCCGGGTTGAGGATAGTCGCCCCCCTACTGAATTGGAAGTAGTCTGTTCCCGGGTTGAGGATAGTCGCCCCCCCTACTGAATTGGAAGTAGTCTGTTCCCGGGTTGAGGATAGTCGCCCCCCTACTGAATTGGAAGTAGTCTGTTCCCGGGTGGAGGATAGTCGCCCTCCTACTGAATTGGAAATAGCCTGTTCCCGGGTTGAGGATAGTCGCCCCCCTACTGAATTGGAAGTAGTCTGTTCCCGGGTTGAGGATAGTCGCCCCCCTACTGAATTGGAAGTAGTCTGTTCCCGGGTTGAGGATAGTCGCCCCCCTACTGAATTGGAAGTACAGTGGTCGCCGGTTAATATGACCACTTTGGGACCGGGATAAAATGGTCATAATAAGCGGCTGGTCATATTAACCGATGTTAGAGAAAACGACTTGAAAAAAATCGCAGAACGAAACTTCTTTTTAAAAATTCATAATTGTAAGAAAATGTAACTTGTTGGCAACAAACACAAAATTAAATATGTGTACTGTACATTGTAGCCATTATAGATGACGTCCGTTGAAAAGAAATTGAAATGGAATGAAAAGTAAATGGAAGAAACGGCATATACACGTCCAAATGTTCACTTAGGGGCCTGGAAAAAATCACGGATGTTGGTCTGTGTGTTGGTGCTAGACCAGAGGAGATCCTTCACTTCATTGTCAAAGGCTCCAAACTTCTCCATGTTGTAGCCGCGACTTTGAAGTCCAGACCTCAGTTTCTCCATGAGCGCTCTCATTTCAGGAGCTGTTGGGGGTGGGGGTGGGGGTTCCTCTTCGTCATCACTTTCAGGTTCTGTCTCGGTCTCGGTCTCATCCAATGACGTCCCTGGGCGCAATGATGTCACAATGTTCTGCATTATGGTTTCATTGTTCTCATCTGTGGGTTCGACGATAGATGCGCCGTCGTCAACCCCCACCCAACGATCAAATTCCTCTTGTGCCATGTCGAGAGGGAGTGCTGTTTCAACATCGTCATCCACATCTTCTTCTTCGTTTTCTCTTTCACAGAACCCTCCTTTCCTCCAACAGTTTTTGATCGTCTGGGTTGTCACCCGTTCCCAGGCGCCATGCAGCATGTTTATTGCATCGAGTATGGACATTTGTTTCGTGATCACATTAGCTGTAACCTGCTCAGACCCCTCGATTGCCAAAATGATTTCACGTCGGATTTCGTGGCGGAAAAACGCTTTCAGAGATCGGATAATACCCATGTCACACGGCTGGATAATCGAGGTGGTGTTTGGTGGAAGACGATAGACTGTGATGTTAGTCAATCCAGCCACATGAGCATGAGCGGTGCAATTGTCGATCAAGAGAGCCACTTTGCCAGACTGTCGAAGTCGAAGCTGTCTATCCCACGTCAACAGCCAACTGGTCCAAATTGGGGTGGTCATCCAGGCATTCTTGGAAGCCTGGTAATCAACAGGAAGAGATGTTGGTTCAACGTGTTTGAAGCAGCGCGGTTTTTTCGACTTTCCAATAACCATCATCCTTTTCTTCTCCCCAACCATGTTGCAACACACCAGCACAGTTATTCTGTCTTTGGCCGTTTTAAACCCCCTGGCCGATTTCTTTTCACTGTTCGAGACGTATGTGCTGTCCGGCAAAGCTCTGAAGTAAATCCCGGTTTCATCAGCATTGTAAATTTCCGATGGGGCATAATCTGCGAGCAGATTGGGAAGGACGTCGTCTTTCCATGTCTTAGCAGCATCAAAATCGGCGTCTTGGGCTTCACCGTGAATTTTATGAAATGTCAAGCCGTTGCGAACTTTCCAACGAGAAAACCATCCATCGGTTGGTTTGAATTCAGTGTGTCCGAGAGCCGTTGCCAATTCTTCTGCTTTTGTACACAACAATGGTCCATGAATTGGCGCGTTCTTTGCTCTCATCTTCTGGAACCACTGAAAAAGACCATCTTCCACATCTTTGTCTTTTCCATGTCGTAGGCGCTTTCGTTGCGGTGAATCCTGCGTTGCGCACTCCTTCCTCACGCTGTCTTCATTCTTGAGAATATTTGTCAAAAATCCTCTGTTGACGCCCAACTGTGCAGCACTCTCACGCATACTACAGGATGGTAGAGCTTTAAATTTGTCAATAAGTTCTAGCTTTTCCTCGGCTGTCCGATCTTGGCGTTTTCGTTTCGACATTGTTTCCTCTTGAATCAGACTGAAAGATTGGTTGGCTCGTGCTCTGTTTGCCAAAAAGAGAGAGAATAATGTTCGTGATCACTTTAGATTTATTCACGGGAAACAGTGAACAGATCGCACGCTTTTTTGCCTTTTTTATGACGCTCAGTCTCAGGGAATAAAAGAGAGAGAATAATGATCGCGACATTAGAGATCACTGAGCACTGATCACTGATCACTTTAGTTTCATTCACGAAAAAGAAAGAAAATATCGCACGCCTTTTTGCCTTTTTCAAAAAATCGTATGTATTTTTTCCCCCCGAGTGATTTCAAACTGAAAAAGATGTGAACTTGTTGCCATTTTCTCGAAACAATGTGGCCATATTAAGCGGCGTTGTGGTCATATTAAGCGGCTTTTTCTAATACATAACAAAGAAGGACAATTCCGGACCGGGTAAAATTGGTCATAATACGCGGCTGGTCATATTAACCGCGGTCATATTAACCGGCGACCACTGTAGTCTGTTCCCGTGTTGAGGATAGTCGCCCCCCTACTGAATTGGAAGTAGTCTGTTCCCAGATTGTGAAGGTCTTAAAAGAGGGAATAAAAAACCAAGAATACAGAATACACAATACCGAATACAGAATACCGAATGCCGAATACAGGATACAGAATACAGAATGCAGAATCTTTAATTGCCCAAGGTTGGGAATTTGTGATGACATTGCGGTTAAGAAACATTTCAATCCAGCCATTTACACCAACATACGCATCAACAAACTGATTAACAGCATTAATTTAAAAACAACACTGGACAGCATAAGTATAAAAATACATTCACGAAAACTAGCAGTATACACTCAAGCTTCCTCGCCGCAAGTCACACACACACACACACACATGCACATACACACACATGCACACACACACACACGCGCGCGCACATAGCACACACACGTCACTGCCTCATGCATTTTTATAACGTGAGAATGGTTTGATTGAGAATTTAGGAACATTAGCAGCTATAATCTATCTGTTTTTACATTTAGTCAAAACTTGACTAAATGTTTTAACATAGAGGGGGGAATCGAGACGAGGGTCATGGTGTATGTGTGTGTGTGTCTGTGTGTGTGTATACAGCGATTCAGAGTAAACTACTGGACCGATCTTTATGAAATTTTTCATGAGAGTTCCTGGGTATGGGTTTTTTGAGTCACTTGAGAAAAAGTGACTCTATGTAATCGGTCAGTGTTAGTCTGTCCGGCCGGCCGTCCGGCCGGCCATCCGTAGACACCACCTTAACGTTGGACTTTTCTCGGAAACTATCAAAGCGATCGGGCTCATATTTTGTTTAGTCGTGACCTCCAATGACCTCTACACTTTAACGATGGTTTCGTTGACCTTTGACCTTTTTCAAGGTCACAGGTCAGCGTCAAAGGAAAAATTAGACATTTTATATCTTTGACAAAGTTCATCGGATGTGATTGAAACTTTGTAGGATTATTCTTTACATCAAAGTATTTACATCTGTAGCCTTTTACGAACGTTATCAGAAAAACAAGGGAGATAACTAGCCTTTTCTGTTCGGCAACACACAACTTAACGTTGGGCTTTTCTCGGAAACTATAAAAGTGACCGGGCTCAAATTTTATGTGAACGTGACTCATTGTGTTGTGAATAGCAATTTCTTCCTGTCCATCTGATGCCTCATATAATATTCAGAACTGCGAAAGTGACTCGATCGAGCGTTTGCTCTTCTTGTTTCATTTTTTCGATAAATGTCTTTGATGACATCATATCCGGCATTTTGTAAAAGTTTGTTTGTTTGTTTGTTTGCTTAACGCCCAGCCGACCACGAAGGGCCATATCAGGGCGGTGCTGCTTTGACATATAACGTGCGCCACACACAAGACAGAAGTCGCAGCACAGGCTTCATGTCTCACCCAGTCACATTATTCTGACACCGGACCAACCAGTCCTAGCACTAACCCCATAATGCCAGACGCCAGGCGGAGCAGCCACTAGATTGCCAATTTTAAAGTCTTAGGTATGACCCGGCCGGGGTTCGAACCCACGACCTCCCGATCACGGGGCGGACGCCTTACCACTAGGCCAACCGTGCCGGTCTTTTGTAAAAGTTGAGGCGGCATTGTCACACCCTCATTTTTCAATTAAATTGATTGAAATTTTGGCAAAGCAATCTTCGACGAAGGCCGGACTTTGGTATTCCATTTCAGCTTGGAGGCTTAAAATTTAATTAATGACTTTGGTCATTAAAAATCTGAAAATTGTAATTAAAATTATTTGTTTATAAAACGATCCAAAATTACATTTATTGTATTCTTCATCATTTTCTGATTCCAAAAACATATAAATATGTTATATTTGAATTATAAACAAGCTCTGAAAATTAAAAATATAAAAATTATGATCAAAATTAAATTTCCGAAATCGATTTAAAAACAATTTCATCTTATTCCTTGTCAGTTCCTGATTCCAAAAACATATAGATATGATATGTTTGGATTAAAAACACGTTCAGAGAGTTAAAAAGAATAGAGATACAGAAAAGCGTGCTATCCTCCTTAGCGCAACCGCTACCGCGCTTTTCTGGATTGTTAATTTCACTGCCTTTGCCACGAGCGGTGGACAGACGATGCTACGAGTGTACGGTCTTGCAGAAAAAATGTAATGCGTTCAGTTTCATTCTGTGAGTTCGACTGAGCTTGACTAAATGTTGTATTTTCGCCTTACGTGACTTGTTTGATTCTAAAAAGAGACGTTCTACAGTACACATTTTCCCCCAAAGCCGGGTTTTATACAAAGCCGAGTTTTCCGGTCTCACATGCCCCTATTGGCTTTGCCGTGAGGGTGTTAAACTTAAATTACAGTGGAACCCCCCTTTTAAGACCACAAAAAATCTGAGAAAATCGGGTCTTAAAAAGGAGGGAGCCTTAAAATGGGGGGTAATTTTACAGAGGTTTTGAACACAAAAGTCTGAGAAAACAAGGTCTTAAAAAGGAGGGGGTCTTCTTCTTCTTGTCGTTTGCTTTTTTTGCGTTTTTGCGTGTATCTGTGGTTGGTTAAGGTGCACCTGATGGCCCAGATCCTCCGACTTCAGCCCTTAGGTTTCTTTTGGGGTTACCCCGCCTTTAGTTCCTGGCTCAAAAACCTAACCCTGGGAACACATGGGGGATTTCTTACCGGGGGTCCCACCCCCGGGGCTAGAGCTTTTAATGCGGCTCTTACCCGCATGGTGTAACCGTCATCGGACACGTAGGGCATTTATAGGGTAGTCAGTGCCATCTGCCAACCCACCCCGTCCTGGTAGAGACACCGCTAGTTGGTCCGGGACTGCTTATTCTATATTCGCAGCTGGCCCCCATATCTGGGGGCCGTTCCCCTATCCGCCACCTGGGGACCCGCCGGGTTGAGGATAGTCGCCCCCCTACTGAATTGAAAGTAGTCTGTTCCCGGAAAAGGAGGGGGTCTTAAATTGGGGGGTCTTAAATTGGGGGGTCTTAAATTGGGGGTCTTAAATTGGGGGGTCTTAAATTGGGGGGTCTTAAATTGGGGGGTCTTAAAAGGGAGGTTCCACTGTACTCACATTTGTTTATTATTATTATTTGTCCCCACTATTCCGGCAGGCACATGGGAGAGCATTCTGGTGGTGGACCTGGAGGGCAATCATCTGCAGACGTTTCAGTATCGGCCGGAAGACAGCCTGGCAAGCAACAAACCAGAACAGCTCGACTGCTTCCTGGTGCTCACAGATGAGGTAAGTGCTTTTTTCTATGTGTATGTTATGGGGGGGAGGGAGATGTTGGAGGGATCAGAGATGTGTAGGTGGGGGTATGTGTGGGCGAGACGTGTGAGTGGGGGTATGTGTTGTCGAGACTTGTGTGTTGGGGTATGTGTGGGTGAGACGTGTGTGGGGGTATGTGTAGGCGAGACGTGTGTGGGGGTATGTGTGAGACGTGTGTGGGGGTATGTGTGGGTGAGATGTGTGTGGGGGTATGTGTGGGTGAGACGTGTGTGGGGGTATGTGTGGGTGAGACGTGTGTGGGGGTATGTGTGAGTGAGACATGTGTGGGGGTATGTGTGAGTGAGACGTGTGTGGGGGTATGTGTGGGTGAGACGTGTGTGGGGGTATGTGTGGGTGAGACGTGTGTGGGGGTATGTGTGAGTGAGACGTGTGTGGGGGTATGTGTGGGTGAGACATGTGTGGGGGTATGTGTGGGCGAGACGTGTGTGGGGGTATGTGTGGGCAAGACAGGTGTGGGGGTATGTGTGGGCAAGACAGGTGTGTGGGGGTATGTGTGGGCGAGACATGTGTGTGGGGGTATGTGTGGGCAAGACATGTGTGTGGGGGTATGTGTGGGCGAGACGTGTGTGGGGGGGAGCTAATCTGTGTGAGGAAGGGGGTGGGATGTGTGTATGGGTTGATGTGTGTGTGTGTATTTGGGAGATGCATGGGTGGGATTCTTCCAGTATATGCCAGAAATCTGGATTCGTAATGTCTGTGGTGACGTTATTTTGGTTGTTAATTATACAAATCCTTCAGCGTCTGGGGGACCCAAGACCCCCCCCTTAAAAATCCTCTGGATTCATGACAATTTTTAGTCCCACCCATGTAGATGTGTTTTGGGATGTGTGTGTTAGGGGTCAGTGAGTGTGTGTGTATTTTAGGGGTGGGGGTGAGGTGTGTGTGAGTTGGAGAGAAATGTGGAGAGATGACATCTTTGACCTGTACATTTGATGTGACAGATCTGGGCAGGGTGTCGGCGCGCGGGGACCATCGTGGTGTGGGACATGAAGACAACCAAGGTGAAGGTCACGCACCAGCTCGACTGTCGTGGAATCAGCATCATGCGGCATATCGATGACAAGGTAATAAACAGAAACAAAGGAGTGGGTTCACAGCTAAATCGGTCACTCACTTAGACTGCGGCGGAATCAGCATCATGCGACATATCGATGACAAGGTATAAATCAGAAACAAAGAGTGGGTTCATAGCTAAATCGGTCACTCACTTAGGTTCTAACCAGTTCGTCGCTGTCACCATAGTGAGGGATTGTTCTTTTACATTTTCCGGAGTCGACCTTCAGTGCAGACTCTAAGCAGAGGGAATTGTACCATCCTGTGCACACGAATGGAAAAAGACTGATGCACACGTTTTAAACCCTGAGTTAGGCGGGCGCAGTGGCGTGGTGGTATGACGTCGGCCTCCTAATCGGGAGGTCGTGAGTTCGAATCCCGGTCGCTGCCGCCTGGTGGGTTAAGAGTGGAGATTTTCCCGATCTCCCAGGTCAACTTATGTGCAGAGCTGCTAGTGACTTAACCCCCTTCGTGTGTACACGCAAGCACAAAACCAAATGCACACGGAAAAGATCCTATAATCCATGTCAGAGTTAAATGGGTTATAGAAACACAAAAATACCCAGCATGCCTCCCCCGAAATCGGCGAATGCTGCCTGAATGGCGAGGTAAAAACGGTCATACACGTAAAAATCCACTCGTACTAAAAACATGAGTGAACATGGGAGTCTAAGCCCATGAAAGAAGAAGAAGAAGAAACCTTGAGTTAACAGCCAAAGTCAAGGGACTTGGAACACACAGAAACCTTTAGTCACATAAACCCTCTAATTGCACGCACACACAAGCACACACACACACACACGCACGCACACTCACACACACACACACAAATTCACACACACAAACTCACACACACAAACTCACCCACACACACAAACTCACCCACACATCCACACACACAAAATGAAGCTTGTAATCATTAAAACCGATGATTTCGCAGATCTGGGTTGGGACGAAGGACGGCACGATATTCATCTACAAGGAGTCAACGGGAAAGCTGTGGAAGACAATCAAGGCGCATGACGATGCTGTGAGAGCGCTGTGTGCCGCCGAGAGTCGCTACGTCATGACCGGTGCTGGCAGTAAAGACGGCAAGGTCGCCATCTGGTCGCCACAGTCGTCCGCCATGGACCAGTCAGAACAGCATCATGACGAGGATTGATGGTGTGTGTGCAATTTGTGTTTTGGAGAGACCTTGGGAATTAAGGCATGGAAATGTTTTTCATTTGATGTGATCTCAAGCATGGATCAGAGATGCATTTCTTGTTAAAATGTCATGTTAATGATCACAAGCTCATTCAGGCTTTTTGTCACTGTATATGCAGCTTCTATAGTTAATCATGCATGTACTATAATTCGACAGCCTGGCTACTATTTGGAGTGAGTTGGCTTTGTTTGGTACAGTGATACTTGTTATGCGAGGCCCTTCCGATGAGAGGACACCCTAACAGAGGACACCTCTTGATTTCCTTCTGTATACATGTACTGGATTCAAAAATACCTGTTGCGACAGGCCACCTGCAAATTGTGGGGACACCTTTGGGAAATTTTTAATTTTTGGATGAATAATGAGATGAGGATGATTATAATGATGATGCTATGGATTTCCAAGTCATTGGACGCAGGGGGCCGATAGGGCGCACCAAAATGACCCAGTTTTTGCCATGAGAGGTGGTTCCCCTGTCATATCTGAGAGAGGAAACACTTCCTGCACCGGGGTCAGTGACCGACTTTAACTGAGTGAAAATATGTGTGCTCTGTGTGTGCGGCCAGATCAAAGGCATTGTGATAGCTGGGTGGCCTTGTTTATAGACACGACCTTCTTCTCAGGGGTCAATGACCCAGTTTTTGCCATGAGAGGTGGTTCCCCTGTCATATCTGAGAGAGGAAACACTTCCTGCACCGGTCAGTGACCGAGTTTAACAGAGTGGAAATCTGTGTGTGCAGCCAGATCAAAGGCAGGGCAGTACCTAGTAGCTGAAACATGCCTTTTCACAAGTTGTTTGACTGGTACTCAAGCGGTCTCTTTGATTTTTTTCGTATTTCATACACGGATTAGGCCTTCGTTATACAAGACGCAGGGGTCGAACTCGAGGAAAAAAGTCGCGCCTTATGACCCGGAAAGTATGGTACATGGTTTGGGGGACTTTTCTTAATTTGGCACATCTAATATTGTTTGCTTAAAGTACGGTTAACGGTTAGTTTTTGCTTATGGATTTAAATATTGTTATAAACAAAAGCTTCAACAATCATTTAAACATGTTGTGAGAAGGTAGTTACCTGTCAATATATATATATGTGCACCGAAATGGGCTTTGAGTATTTTTTTTATGTGACTCTGAAATATGCAATGATGAAAATGGCGTGTGATCTGATCATACAAGACATTTGATATACATTTGATGTGTGATGGAATGATCACTTTTGTGCAATCCTCTTTTACAGCTCCTACCCGGGGCTAGAGGTCTTTAACAGCTCCTACCCGGGGCTAGAGGTCTTTAACAGCTCCTACCCGGGGCTAGAGGTCTTAAAACGGGCTACCAATGTGTTTTCAAACTGAATGATATATGTACAGGATTTGAGAATAGTGCCTTAAATATTTGCCCCTATCCCTGCTTTTACTAGTTTGGATGCTCAATATGGTCAAACTAAGTGAGATGCGTCGCTGCCCTACACGCCACCAGGCGTGAAAGGCATTGACTGACTGACTAAGTGAGATGCAACATCTTCTCTTGTTGTCCTAGCCTGCAATGTTTTATAGCTGTTGTGTGCACGCATGCGCCGGCAATGCGCCGGCTGCGCGCGCGCGCGTGTGTGTGTGCTTGCTTTCACGTTTGTGTTTTCATATGCATAATTGGTACATACATCTGTGTGTGAGTGTTTGTCAATTTGTTGTTTTTGACTCACATGCGAAGCAAAAGTGAGTCTATGTACTCACCCGAGTCGTCCGTCCGTCCGGACGTCCGTCCGGAAAACTTTAACGTTGGATATTTCTTGGACACTATTCAGTCTATCAGTACCAAATTTGGCAAGATGGTGTATGATGACAAGGCCCCAAAAAACATACATAGCATCTTGACCTTGCTTCAAGGTCAAGGTCGCAGGGGCCATAAATGTTGCATAAAAAACAGCTATTTTTCACATTTTTCCCATTTTCTCTGAAGTTTTTGAGATTGAATACCTCACCTATATATGATATATAGGCAGACCTGTTTACCCCTAAAACATTGCATGTGTATTTTCTGGGAGCAAAATGAGGCAAATGTGTAGTTTTGTAATTGAATGTGTAGAATTTCTCGTCGACCTATCACAACAACAAGAACAATGATTGCTACTTTTTTATGTATTGATTGACTGACGGACAAATGGGAATTGCAGACAGTGCAATGAGCATGATGTTTTCCTTTCCGCGAAGACAAGGCATGGGTAGTCCTGATGATATTTTGGCAGAAAGACTTGGTTCGGCGCATTGCTCGTCTTTTTCTTTTTGGTCGGTGGCCTTTCGGAGTCATTTTCTTCACAGTTCTCATCTTCACTTTCGTGTGCTCTGCGTTCAGCCATTGTGTCGAAACGCCCGCATGGTTTGGCAGTAACGCTTTCAGTTGTGCCCGGCATTTGCTTGGAGAAGCCTATTCGGCATTAACAAGCTACAACGCAACGCCCGTGGGCGCTTTACGCGCTGCACGCAGCAAACGACTGCTGGCCGAAAACATGGATTGGAAAATGGATCGATCAAGGGAGATGAAGAAAATTACGGATTGTGATATGCGTAGCCGAAACAATACCGTTTGCGTGCAGGGACGGGGCGGTGTGAGAGCACAACGGGACAAGGAACAGGTGTAAAGACGAAAAATTTTTTTTTTTTTAAATACCGTTTGCGTAGAAAACGACAGACTTGCGTAGTTGCGTAGTATATTATTCAAATTCGTAGTTTACTACGCTCAATGTGTAGTGTAAACAGGTCTGTATAGGGCAAAGTAAGCCCCATCTTTTGATACCAGTTTGGTTTACCTTGCTTCAAGGTCAAGGTCACAGGAGCTCTTCAAAGTTGGATTGTATACATATTTTGAAGTGACCTTGACCCTGAACTATGGAAGATAACTGTTTCAAACTTAAAAATTATGTGGGGCACATGTTATGCTTTCATCATGAGACACATTTGGTCACATATGATCAAGGTCAAGGTCACTTTGACCCTTATGAAATGTGACCAAAATAAGGTAGTGAACCACTAAAAGTGACCATATCTCATGGTAGAAAGAGCCAATAAGCACCATTGTACTTCCTATGTCTTAAATTAACAGCTTTGTGTTGCATGACCTTGGATGACCTTGACCTTGGGTCAAGGTCACATGTATTTTGGTAGGAAAAATGTGTAAAGCATGTGAGTCGTATGGGCTTTGCCCTTCTTGTTATATTTTTAATGCTAAAACACTGACATAAAATTATCATCAATGTGATAATGACTTTGTTACTTAAACTGTGATTAAATTACATATTCTTACTCCGAGTCACATATTAGCAATGACGCAGTCGAGATGCTAGGTTGACTGAAAAACGCTATCCCGTCTATAGTATAAGGGAAGCAACCCAAGCTAAAAAAGTAGCAAGCTTGCTACCCTGGGTTGCCTCCCGTAGCGTATCACGCCACAGATCTCGTACCCAGTACGAGACACCCTCATTCGACTCCTTTCAGCCAGAGAGACAGGTCGTCTTTTCGCTAGCGCTCATAGGCCGTTTGTTTGTCAGCCTGACACCCTCCGGCCTCGGCTCCCGTCTTCTTCTCTTAGCTGGTTTCCAGTTGGTGAGATCTTTCCTTGTTGTTGTATGTTGCGTTTCTACTGTTATTCTGACGTCCTTGGGACTTAGAAGTTTCTGCAGTAGTTTCGTTTGTGGCCGCCTTGCCGGTCGCCATTTTGTGGCTAGCACGTGTTGATTACACTTGTACGTTTCTGTCCGTGCTCGGACTGCGAACGTTTGTTTAGTGCTGTTTGTTCAGCGGCTTTTTGCTGCTTTTACGTTAGTGCTAGTCCTTTGTTTCTGCTGAATTTTTTCGTCCGGTGGACTTAGTTACGTTCAGTAGTTACTTTGCTCGTGGCCTCCTTGTCGGTAGCCATTTTGTGACTGGCACGTGTTGATTACACTTGTATGTTTCTGTCCGGTTTCGGACTGTGAACGTTTGCTTAGCGCCGTTTGTGTAGCGGCTTTTTGCTGCTTTTAAGTTAGTGCTAGTCCGTTTGTTTCTGCTGAATTTTTCGTCCGGTGGACTTAGTTTTGTTCAGTAGTTACTTTGCTCACGCCGTCTTAACATGGCGGACGGTGAGAAAAAGAGGGGGGGGAAGGCTGAGAGTAAGGGCAAGGGCCCCGGCAAGCCTAAATCCTCTGCTTCTGGTTCTTCTAGTAAGAACCCCGTGGTAGTCGTCTCTGATCCTAAGACTAATACTGTCTTTTCCGTTTCGATTTCTCCTCCTAAAGTGACCCCTTCGGGCTCTCAGGCGTCCGTTTCTGCCCCTAGGGCTCCTGCGCGCACGCCTTTGCCGGCACCAGAGTCTAGTGCTCTGGTGTCTTCGTTGCTTTCCTCTCTACTTCCAGAGATACGCACCCTTGTCAGGGAGGAAATGAGTCGTTCTGACTCTCTTGCCAGCGCTGCCCCCCTGCCGGGGGTGGGTGACCAGTTTTCGCTGGCGTCTCTACTTCCGATGTCGGCCGTTTCCGGATGTTCTCACACCGGATCTTCGCCTCTGCCGTCGGGTTCCGGCGTTCGTGACGTTCATGGACTTCACCCACCGGAACTTACTTCTCTCCTTGGCCGGTACTCGGCGGCTTCCGCTTGCGGAGGTACGCCTGAGCGTGTCCCTTCCGGGACGCGGCCTGTTGAAGGTATGTGCTCGCAGCAGCCGCTTGCGGCAGCTGCACTTCCGGTCTCCGGAAGTAGCTACTCGCTGGTTCGCGGACAGCCCATGGTCCCGTCCGGCTCGAGCAGCTCTTTACGTGAGCAGTCGTTTACGACAGCTCCACTTCCGGCTCCGGCCGGAAGTGTCAGTTCACCGGTTCGCGGGCAGCCCATGGCCCCTTCCGGTTTGAGCTATGCCCTTACTCAGCGGCCGTTTCCGGTAGCTGCGCTTCCGTCCTCGACGGGAAGTGTGGGTCAGGCCGGAAGTTCTCATGACGCTGTCACTTCCGGTTCCGGCCTAGGGCTTGCCTTCGGGCTTTCGGGCTTCAGCCCACAGGCGGCTCAGCAGCAGCTATGGTTTAGCTCTGCTGCTGCTGCCTCACTTCCGGTTCCTCCGGGGTTTTCCGCGGTTCCCGCTGGGTTGCCGGCGACCTGTGGACATGGTCTGCCCTATGGGCATACGGGCTTTGGGCCTGTTTTGGGACAGCTACAGTCACACACTACGGTGGTGGCTGCTAGCCCCTCTTGACCTCTGACTTCGGTGATTGATGCATCTCAGTTTCCTCTCAGCCAGGACTCGGGGGGCGGAGGCCCCTGCTAGCTTCCGGGCTGCACTTGAGGCCGCCGCCGAGGTCACTTCTCGTTATTTTTCGGAGGGAGCTTCGTCTTCGGCGTCTGGTCCGTCGGCGATGGCTGACTTCCGTTTGGCAAAGGAGGAAAACAGCTACTTCCGGTTCAAGGAATCACCTTCTGTAGCTTTCCAGCTTTCTCGGCTTTTTGCCAAGCCCGCTCCTTCTGGCAGCGGGTTGCCACCGGCGCCAGTCCCGTTGCTGGTGCCTCACGGTGCAGCTCCGGATTCGGCGCTGGAATATCTTGCCGCTCCTGCGCAGGCTTCGTCCTTTCTGCCCGTCGCGGCTCAGAGGAAGTTGCCATGGCCTAAGGCATCTCGGAACCTTCTGTCGTCTTTTGCCCTCCCGCGTGGACCGTTGTCGGTCACGCCGGGCCTTCTTCCGCTTCTGACGAAGCCTTTGAAGAGGGATTCGTTTCTGCCTATTTCTGAGCAGACTCTCGTTTCCTCTGAAGAAGTGGGCCGACAGCTGTTGGAACTCAGTTCCATTTCCGAGACTTTGCTTAGGGCGCTTTCTCGCGCTCTGACTGTTTCCTTGGCGCCCTTTACACTTAGTAAAGAGCAGGACGCGGAGGATGTGGCCACACTGCTCTCCACTCTCGCACGGGTGAACGAAGAACAGATGAGGCTGTCCTCTCTGCACTATTTCCATGCGGTTTCGTGCAGAAGGGACTTGTTCCTTGCCCACTCTCAGTTCTCTGAGGAGTTGACTCGGAACACCCTCCGGTCTTCACCCGTGGTGGACGGTGCTCTCTTCGGCAACCTGGCCTCTGATGCCAGGAAGCAGGAGATCGACACCAACAGGGAACAGCAGTTCTCTTCTTTTGCGCTTCAGGCCTTGAAGCAGCAGAAGCAGGCTGCTCCCAAGCAGGCTGCTCCTAAGCAGGCTCAGCCTCAGCGGGCTAGGTCCTCAGCTCAGGCGCATCCTTCTTCCCGGAAGAGACCTCGTGCCCTTTCCCGTGGGTCGGGCAAGAGATCCTCGTCGGGCAGGGGTAGGGGCTCTTCCAGTGCGAAGCCTCACCCCCAATGAAGCGTTCCCGGCTTCACCCCCCCTCCGCCCTCCACTCTGGTGATGGCGGGGGGCCTTGCTCGGGCACTGTCACACTGGCTGACCTTAGTACAAAGCCAATGGATAGTGGGAGTCGTGAGGTCGGGATTCCGCTTACTCTGGCTGGGGGACAAGGCCCCTCTAACCAGGCGTCCTCCAGCCTTCAAGCCACCCTTCTCGCAAGAGGCAAGGGCCGTCCTCCAGTCGGAGGTTGCCTCTCTGCTGGAGAAGGGCGCGGTGGAAGCGGTCTCGGACCACAGGTCCCCGGGGTTTTATGGACGGCTTTTCGCGGTCCCCAAGGCTTCGGGGGCTTGGCGTCCTGTTCTGGACCTATCGTTTCTCAATACTTTTCTGAGAACGATTCGGTTCAAAATGGAGACGCCTGCCTCGGTTCGAGACGCTCTCCGCCCAGGAGATTGGGTGACCTCTATAGACTTGACGGATGCGTACTTCCATATTCTGGTGCATCCCGCCGACCGGAAATGGCTCCGTTTCCGGTGGGCCAGTCAAGTCTACCAGTTCCGCGCACTTCCTTTTGGGCTGTCCCTTGCCCCATGGATCTTTACCATGGTGGTGAGGCAGTTCTGCGCGCTGGTGAGGTCACAGGGAGTGCGGCTGCGAGCATACCTCGACGACTGGCTCATCATGGGCCAGAGCGAGGCTCTCTGCAGGCAGCACACTCTCTTGGTTCTCCGGGAGGCCAGCTTGCTGGGATTCTCGGTCAACCATACGAAGTCAGAGCTCGTGCCCTCTCAGTCATTTACCTACCTGGGGATGACGTTCAACACGGTCACCTGGACTGTCCAGCCTTCGCAGAAGCGGGTGGACAAGCTCCAGGCTCTCATTCGCTCTACTTCGCTTCTCCTGAGGGCTTCACTTCGGACTCTGGCCTCCATCCTGGGGCAGATGGAGTCCATGGCCCTTCTGGTTCCACTAGGGAGAGTTCACAAACGCCCGCTTCAGCACGCGCTGAAGCCGTTCGTGGACTCTCCTTGTGTGGATTGGAACACTCTGGTTCCCCTTGGGGATTGGTTCCAGGCTGCGACCCTCCCGTGGCTGGACTCGGGATGGGTATGCAGGGGGGTTCCCATTGTTTCCCCCCCTCCCAACATGGACCTTTTCACAGATGCGTCCCTGCTGGGTTGGGGGGCTCACACGGACCGGCTCACGGCCTCCGGACTGTGGTCTGTGGAACAGAGCACATGGCATATCAACTCGCTGGAGTTGGAGGCCGTGTTTCTTGCTCTGGTCGCGTTCCTCCCTTCCCTGGCGGCCAAGCGCGTGCGTCTGTTCACAGACAATACGACAGTGGCTGCCTATGTGAACAAGCAGGGAGGTTCGCGGTCCCCCACTCTCTCCCGCAGAACGTGCGAGATCCTCACCTGGTGCTCCCAGCGGGGGATCTCTCTCTCAGCGCGCTACCTGCCAGGGAGTCTCAACACACTGGCGGATGCGCTCAGCCGCTCCCACGAGGTGTTGCAGGCAGAATGGACCATCACGCATGGTGCCCTTCTCCGCCTTTGGGCTGTGGCCCCGAAGCCTGTGGTGGATCTCTTCGCCACCAGATTCTCCAGGCGCCTTCCGGTGTTTGTCTCCCCCTTCCCCGATCCGGAAGCGTGGGGGACCAACGCCTTGGACATCCCCTGGACAGGGCTGGAGGCTTACGCCTTCCCGCCCTTCCAGCTTCTCAGCCAAGTCCTCAGGAAGGCGGAATTGGAGAGGCCGTCTCTGCTCCTGGTCACCCCTCTGTGGCCGTCTCAGCCCTGGTTTCCGGACCTTCTGAGACTCACACGCGGCCCTCCAATTCCTCTCGCTCTGGTACCAGGCGAACTCGTTCAGCCTCGCACCGGGGTTCCTCACGGGCACCCACAGTCTCTCAATCTTCACGCGTGGAGACTGTGAGGTCCGCTCTGAGGCGGTCTGGAGCTTCCGACCGCACTTTGGAGTTGGTGCAGCGCTCACATAGGGCCTCCACCTCCTCAGTGTATTCGTCGCATTGGCGTGCCTGGGTCACCTGGTGTCAGGCTCATGGGCTGAACCCGGTGGCCCCTCGTACTATGCACGTCGCCAATCACTTAGCGGATTTGTCTTCCCAGGGGGCTTCTTCCTCCTCTTTGAAGGTTCGCAGGTCGGCCATTGCCTCGACTCTTAAACAGATCGGTCATACCATAAATGTTAGCGGGGTTGTCGCTGGGGTTATTAAGGGCGCGTCTTTACAGGACGTCAAGCGCTCTTCTCTGCCCAAGTGGGATCTTTTCCTTGTCCTTGAGTTCTTGCGCTCGGCGGACTTCGAGCCTCTGGAGGGCTCTAGCCTCGCGAACCTTACTCGTAAGGCTCTGTTCTTGCTACTTCTGGCTTCGGCCCGCAGAGGTAGCGAGATCCACGCTCTTTCAGGCAGTCCGCAGGACATTGGCCGTGAGCGCGACGGCTCCTTGTCTTTGCATTTCCGGGAGGCCTTTCTGGCCAAGAATCAGACACCGGACCAGCCTTCTCCCTGTGTCCTTGTGAGGCCTCTGTCCCATATTGTGGCGCAGGATGACCCAGACATGGTCAATTGCCCGGTTAGGGCCCTGGAGGCCTATTTAGCTCGTACTCAGCCCATCAGGTCGAGCTCGCAGAAGCTCCTATTTATCTCCTTGAATACTTCTATGGAAAGAGATATTACGAGGACTACCTTGGCCAGGTGGGTGTCAGCTCTCATAAAACAAGCTTATGTGTGGAGTCTGGCACAAAAGGGGGGGGCTCAGCCTGCCTTCCCTCTCGAGTCAGCTAGAATGCACGAGTCCCGGGCATGGGCGTCTTCATTGGCCGTTTTGAGGTCTCGAAGACTCGACGATGTTCTGCGCACAGCATACTGGCGTTCGGACGACGTCTTTATCTCGTTCTACTTGAGAGACATCGCCGCGGTCTGCCGTGACGGCTCACGGACCCTCCCTGCACTGGTGGCAGCGGGGCAATGCCTCTCCAGATCATAACAGTGAGTTTGAATTTTTTCTTCTTACCCACCACCTTGGAGTTATCTGCTAATATGTGACTCAGAGTAAGAATATGTAATTTAATCGAAATTTTTTAATTAAATGTTCATTTGATTAATATACTTACCCGAGTCACATAGGTAATTCCCTCCCACCTTCCCCGCTTTTAGTTTCTTTGTATTCTAGAAGTCGAATGAGGGTGTCTCGTACTGGGTACGAGATCTGTGGCGTGATACGCTACGGGAGGCAACCCAGGGTAGCAAGCTTGCTACTTTTTTAGCTTGGGTTGCTTCCCTTATACTATAGACGGGATAGCGTTTTTCAGTCAACCTAGCATCTCGACTGCGTCAATGCTAATATGTGACTCGGGTAAGTATATTAATCAAATGAAAATTTAAATAAAAATTTTCGATTCCTTTATTTGAACATGTATGATCTATTTAGGCACTTGACAGGTTCAGGTAATTCCATACATGGCTTAATTAATCAATGCCTTACACTTACTTTTATGAATATGACACTTGTTTTTATTATCAATAGGAATAGCTACATGCATGTTCCTAAAATGTGGATTGATTTTGTGGGGCTTGCATGTGTTTTGATGTGGGTGAATATATATATGTTACCAAGGCAAATCAGAGATAAATTATCTGGAACTCTGGTTAAATCAAATACGCTGGTATACATTCCATCCAATTTTATGGAAGACTTCCATCAGGTGTTTGCCATTTTTTGCCTTGTTCAGATTACCAATGTCTGTAAAATTCTGGGTAACATTTACAAGCAATTTCCATGCTGATATTTGTTCATTTCAGCTGTAAGCTCTGATACAGTTTGCGTCGGCTACAGGTCTTGGGAACACATTTTTATGTATAGACTTAGGTGAATGTCAGTACACACACACTCGCACACACACACACACACACACAGACACAGACACAGACACACACTCACGGCTGGCCAGCTGTCCGTCTGTGACCAAACAATTTGATGTTGAAGGTTTCTCAATTACATGAAACTGAAGCTAGGCCTTTGAAACTCTACACACTTCCAAGGTTTAATTACCTTCTTTTTCGTTTTTGATAGTTGAAGCTATTGACTTGATTACATTTGAATTATCATGAAAATATATTCTGAGACTGGCTGCCTGATGACAGTCAGATTTAACATCTTGAGTGGCAGCAGTGACCATTATGAGGGACTTGTTTTGTCAACACGCTTTGGCTGTGTATTTGTACAGTAGACTATTCAAATCGGATCACAATCAGCATGGATGTTTCATTTTTTAAACAAATTTATGTGATTTATACTCTGATTTACTCTGTGATGAAGTTTCCCTTGTGTTTTGGTTGTGATGACCTTCAAGCCACAAAGATATCTGATTGTTTGGTTTTTGTTTTACTCTTTATCATTATCATTTGTAACTGTTAACACAGTTAGAGGTGCTCTAGATCTATGCATTTGATTGAATTTTTAGTTCTTTTCATGTTTAAACGTATATACAATAAAATATGAAGAAATTGTTGATTTCCTTTCTGTGCTTTCTTTTTGCTGAGGAATATAGTACGTTATGACTTGTTTTTAAAAGATGATGTTCGGAGATAACTGTTGGGGTTTTACCTAACTATAAGCAGAGAGAGTTTTTCCCCAATGAAACAGTGATGCAAACAAACACTTCTGATCAGTGGGGATGGCAAATACTGATCATGACGTCGACGGCACAGTGAAAAATGAATTTCAATGTGCGTGTTATGCAGTGTCTGTTCAGTATACTTTATTATACAATTATACGAGAATTTATATCGCGCACATATCTCACCACAAGGCGACTCAAGGAGCACAGTACGAAATATGAGAGAGCCCTGAAATGCCGTCGCTTGGCGCAGAAGGGACAGCACTCTTTATTTCAAATGTAGTCATGTAAATTATACATACATACACATGCAAACACACACACATGCAAACAAACACATGCAAACACACACACACACATGCACTCACATTTGCAAACAGAAATACACAAAGAATCAGTTTAATGTGTACTGCAAACATTTTTCAAGAAAAACAAATCCCAATACATTTAACATTCTCATCAAGTCATTCACCTTTAGAGTGAAAGAACACACACTTTCACACATGGGGTGATTATTGAACAGCAAATTCAGGGCATGACTTACTACTACAGTGTTGACAGCTTTCAAGAACATATAATTTTAAATCTCCACGCTCTTGAAGACTTTGCATAAACACTCAATTCATAATATATGTCATCAACTCATATATGTACTTTCAATGTGGAACACATACAGATTGAATGTGATGACAGGAAACTGGTATCCTTCCCAAATAGACAGGGAAATAAGGTGACACATATTACAGACCTGTTTACCCTTACGATTTTGGCGTAATTTATTACGATTTTCTGCAAAAAATACGCCATTCCGCTATCCGTGTCAAGACTACGATTTTCATAAATAAAAAAAAATGTAAAAAAAAATTTTTTTTTTTTTTACCAATTCACATGTTTGGCATTGGTTTTTTTCAATGGCAAAATGGGGTGAAAGAGCACAGGACTGACCAGAGATCATGTCGGTCTGATGAGACGCTGGAGAGCCTTCTAGTGGTGAAGTCTCGCCCTCACTCATTCGGCAAGCGCAAGTACAGTAGAGAAGCGCTTGACACACTGAAAAAGGCCTACTATGCTTTTGATGTGATCTTCTTTGAAATTATGATGACTACAAAAACTGACTGATGTGTTTTGTTTGTGAATGATGCATCTATGTGCATGATTGCGTTTCGCAGACACAGTTGTTATATGCGTTGTAATTGGTGACGAATGCTGGATGATTACTATTTTTGTGCCAGGATTACTATTTTTGGGGCTGAGCATTACTCCAAAACACTCATGGGGGTAAACAGGTCTGCATATAGTGCAAAAACTGTTCAAATCAAACTATGAAACACCTGAATCCAATAACTAAAGCACTATCACCCCCCCCCCCAAGTTAGACCGCACACTTTTTTTTAATTGTTTCCTTGAGGTAATTATCTTAACCCCCCTTAAGGGGGGCTCGGGATTCACCATACTTTAGAAAATAAGTGAAGAATTTTATTGGTGAGAAAAGGAAAGTAAAAGGACTTTGGGGAGGCAGAAATAAAGAAACAAGAAAAAGATCCTAATTAGGTTCACGGCATCGAGAGTGATGCGACCTTCTCTCAGAGGTTAGTAGAGTTCAAGGCTCCCCCATCCACCACTCGGGGGACGCGCCTCTACGCCAATTAGGGGGCGCGAGGTTTCCTTTATAATTAATTTGCGAAATTGACAATAATAATAATAATAATAATAAGAAGAACATTTATATAGCGCTAAATCAAAAACTTTCGACAAGGCTTACTCAGGTTCTTTAAATCGTTGAATCCACATACATTTCCATAGCGTAGTGTTGCTGCTTTAACTGCTGTACAAATCACCCTATATTCAAAGAATCTTGTGGGCTTACATCCAACCTTCTGCTGCATAATATTAAAGGGCAAAAACTCATTACCAACATATACATCCTTTACTCGACAAACGCCTGCTTTAATCCAGTCGCTAAAAAACAGGGTTTGGCCGCAGTAGATTATATCACTGCTGTTCCATAAACACGTATCACTTAATAACATTTCTCCACCTACTGCTCTCTGAATCATGTCCTTATTTTTCAACCAACAAATTAAAACTTGTTTCCAAAATACATTTTTAATTAATCCCAATCCTTTAAAATTGTTTACCGTGGTGTTAGATTGGAAGCAACACAACCTTTCACCAAGCTTCGAAAACATATGTATCGGTATCTGTTTCCATCTTTCCTGCTTTTCGTTCAATAAATTTGCCGCCCAGGACAACAAACAAGAGGACTGCATATCAATGACATCAATCATTTTTAAACCCCCATCAGGAAACTCTTGACACATCACTTTTCTTTTAACTTTCTCAAATGCCTTACCAGTGCTTGCAACGGGTAAATAATCTGCGATAACAAGAGAGATTTCACTATGCATATTTTCCCCATGATACTACAATTAAATTACATATCTTTACCCAACTCACATATAGCAATTAACTCTAGTTCAGTTCTGGTAACGCTGTACGCGTTCCCCTTGGTAACAAGGGAGACCACCCTAAAAAAGAGTGATCCATCCCATAATATCAGACCGATGTCAGGTCCGCCTCTGCACAACGTTGGACACTCAACGACAAGCGTCACAGACTCTCGCCTGCCTGGTCTCGACCACACAGGCTGGTCCTATCACCTACCAGAGACAAGGGAAGGTGATGAGACGCAAGGACAACACACCTACTTCCCAGAAGAACGTCACCAACGCATGGACCATAGACGTTTTGAAGTTACCCCACCCTGTTTCCCCTATGATACCCACCTACATCCCAAACCAGAGCCTTTCGTGCCCACATTCCTGGATCCACATCAGACCACCCCCAAAGTTATTTGGGGAAACGAAAACGCAAGGCCCCCTGCGTACATGAACGTTGACAATGAACGTCATGCAGATCGTCCATTTGCCTCCTACCCCCCGTCTGCGTACTTCCAACGTCCACTTGCTACTCCTGCCAAGCAGGACACTCCTATGGACTCTCTTGCCAAAACCCTATCAGACGCTCTGATGATCAACCGTTTGCCGATGCAGGAGCCGTGCATTTTTGTTGGTGACCCTCTCCAATATCCCATTTGGAGATCGTCGTTTGCGTTTCTCATCGAGAGACAGAACATAACCAGCAGTGAGAAGTTATTGTATCTGCAACGGTACATCGGAGGTCAAGCAAGGGAGGCTGTGACCGGCTTCTTTCTGCTGAGAGAAGGTGATGCCTACGAGAGAGCCATGGAAGTGCTGGAAAATCGGTTCGGCAACTCATACGTCGTTTCGCAAGCTTTCCGGACCAAGCTGGACGAATGGACCCCAGTCAAAAGCAAGGATCCCAAGGGACTCAGAAGCCTGGCCGATTTCTTGCAGCAATGTTCCGTTGCTGCCCAAGAAGTTGGTGGACTGAGCATCCTGGATGATGCCCAATACCTACGGAAGATCGTCGGAAAGCTCCCAGACTGGATGAGTCACAGATGGTCAAGAACAGTTGCTCGAACCAAGATTGAGAAGAAGAGGTATCCTCTGTTCCATGAACTCGTGTCGTTTGTTACCCTCGAAGCAGACATTTCTAACGACCCAGTTTTCGGCTTGACAAGTGCATCGGGGACAACGATAAGAAAGTTCACAACGAGCCTGTCTACCCTGACAGAGGATGTCACCACATGTCTGCACTGTCAACTTCCGGACCATGACGCTGGAACATGTAAAGAACTTATTGAGAAGCCTCTGGAAGAGATACGAGATTTTCTGTTCAAGAACCGTATCTGTTACGGATGTCTCAAAAGTAAGGATCACCAGAGCCGTCAATGTAAGCAGAGACAGACATGCAAGAAGTGCAAGAAGGCTCACCCCACTTGTCTTCACGATGACAATTTCAGGTATCAGAACAGTATGAGTGAAAACAAAGGGGCGAGTGAACACAAGAACAATTACCGTACCTCTGAGCTGCTGACGTTCGAGAGCCACTGTCATCGTCGACCCCTACGGTGTCTGCTCTTAGGGCCAGCGAGGAAAACAGCATCGGTTTCACGTCTATGATCGTTCCCGTTCTCGTTTCCAGTGACTCTAACCCCAACGTAGAAGTGCTAACGTACGCATTACTGGACACTATGTCCAACGCCACTTTTGTAGTGCAGTCAGTGGCGGAAGAAGTTAGAACCAAATCACAGCCAACTACGCTCAGGATCTCCACACTGACTGAGGACAATGCTGTGGTCTCCGGCAGGAAGTACTCTGGATTGCGTGTCCGCTCTTCTACCTCCGGTGAGTTTGTCAGGCTCCCCTTCTGCCATCTCACGACCTTACCTGTCCGTTGTCCCCACGCAAATCCCCACCTCAGAGACGGTCAAGGCTTACCCACATCTCCAACACCTGTCTCCTAAACTGCCCCCCTTGTACCCTGACTGCGAAGCAGGCCTCCTCATCGGCTACGACTGCGCTGAAGCCCTCATGCCCCTAAACGTTGTCCAAGGACTGCCATTTGCAGTAGAGACTTAAGTTAGGTTGGAGCATCGTCGGCAAGGCACCGCATTCCGTCGCCTTTGATGGTATAGGCTCGTCCATGCATGTCGTCAAGCCAGGATCAAGAAATGAAGAAAGAGCAGCTCATGTCTATAAGATACAGGTGGATGAGGTATCGTGTACTGACCTACTACACGTCATGGAGAGAGACTTAGTGACTCAGGATCCATGTCCCAGGATGATTTGAAGTTCATGAAGATCGTGAAGGAGAACGTGAAGGTCAACGAAGCTGGTCACTATGAGATGCCCTTACCATTTCGACCAGAGAAACCGTCCCTCCCCGACAACAGAGGTGCCGCAGTCAAGCATCTGAAGGGCCTGAAACGCCAGTTCAAGAAAAGGCGTGGGTATCGTGATGACTGCGTCAAGTTCATGACATTAATCTTGTACGGGCTGATCGTGACGTGTTTTGCCTCTAGGGCAATCCACATTGAAACCCTGGATGACATGTCAAGTGATTCCTTCATCAACGCCCTACGCATTGTTGTCTCCATGCGAGGAAACATATCACGCATTTGGTGTGACAAAGGAACGAACTTTGTAGGTGCATGCAATGAGTTCAAGTTCAACCCCCCTGCAGCTAGTCACATGGGTGGCGTTTGGGAGCGTCAGATCCGAACGATACGCAGCATCCTGAATGGTCTTCTCAGAAGATCAGGCCAGCGTCTCACTACCTCATCACTTCGTACGTTCCTATACGAGGTGATGGCCATCGTGAACAGTCGACCACTGTCTGTCGAGTCATTGGAATCGGCAGATGGACCACGCCCTTTGACCCCCAACCACGTCCTTACCATGAAGTCAGGTGCCATCCTTCCGCCCCCTGGTGTGTTTGAGGATCCAGACCTGTACGCCAGGAAACGTTGGCGCTGTGTTCAGCGGATGGCAGACGAATTCTGGCTGCTATGGAAGAGCCAGTACCTTACACTCCTGCAGAAACGCCGTGTCTGGCAACGTCCCCAGGCAAATGTACAGGTGGGAGATGTCTTGCATGACCAGAACTTGTGCAGATCAGAGTGGTGCATGGCTCGTGTAATCGAGGTGATGCCTGGATCTGATGGACTGGTCAGACGAGTGAAAGTGCATGTTGGAACAAAGGCTCTAGACAATCACGGCCGTCCCACTGGTGATAGTCGCATATTAGAGCGACCTATTCACAAAATGACTTAGTTGATCGTAAAAATCACGAAGACAAAGCTGTGTAAGCAAATTGAAAGAACAATGAACTTTGGAGTGCTTTTCCAATTTGACAGTTGTTGATTGTTGCGGTTTGTTTTTATACCAGATGATGTAACGGACATTTATGATTTAAGTGGTGCGTTTTTTATGCCGTCGAGTAAATGACTAGTGGCATTTAGTTGAAACGAGATGTGTTGAAACACTGAAAATGATTGAACCATAATATTGTTGTGTAAATGTTTTGCAACACAATGATTTTGAGTTGTGAATTTGAAATGTCTAAATCTGCGTTATTCTTCTTTTGATATAAGGAATATGTTTGTACAAAGGTTTTTTGAAGTAAATTATATTAATATAATTTCCGGTGGGAGTGTGCATGCCGATGTGGCATGCATTCACTTATTTTTTGTTGTAATTACGTTTGCTCAAGCCATTGCACGATGTAAAGGAAGTAAACCATGTTTTTATCATGGCACCTTGTTGTGACCTGTTTTTGTGGAGCGGTACTATTTTTACGTGAGACTCACGTGCTCCTTGTTCAGTTGTTGTGACCTGGTTTTGGTCGGAGCGTTGCAAAACTGCGTCGTTTAGTTTTAGAACACCGTGAGATTCACGTGCTCTTTTCCGTGTCTTGATTTTGGGGTGAGCCCTGCGAAACTGCGTTGTAAGTTTTAGAATACGTGTGACTCACGTGTTTTTAGTTTTTAATGTCAGCTAGTTCCTTGATCTTCTTTCTGTAAAATATACCGTTTTAAGTTTTGAGCATGCACGAAGTGCGTGATCGGTTACTGATTGGTTGTAAAATAGTAGTCGCACCCGATTCTGTCTTAGGAATGTTGTTGGTTGGTCAATACGGTGACCTTTGACTAACTATTCCATGTTAGGTTTTTGTTTCCATAAATACCACTGCTTGACTCCTGTCTCGTCAGTCGATCTGAGGGTTTTAGGAAGTGTTTGGTTTTTGTTCTGTAAACGTATGAAGGTTAACAAGTGAACCAACGGAGGAGTGTTTCTTGTTATGTTTTAACGTCAACGTAATGTTCTTGGAGACAGTTGTTTCTCAAGTGTGAATTGTTTTGTGCCCTTCGTTTGAGAGGCAACACGTTTTTGGTACTGCTGGTCAACCCACACAGCGCATAAGGACATTTTGTTGTTACTTGTTTGTGTTGTAATTTGGTCGCCATTTTGTAATGACTTTTGAGTTGTTTATGTTTAACGTGAGTTGAAAGTCTGACATGTAGTGTTTCTTTATTGTGTGTTCAACTATTCTAGTCTTGTGAAACGTACAGCAATGGTTTGTAGACGCTAGAAAGTCGCCAATGTTCATGATAACTTGTGTTTTCTGTGGTTAACGAAGTTCGAAGTGAAACGTTTTCTCTGACTTATCCAGCCTTACGTTAAGAGAGCTAGCGGTCTGTGGTGATCGTTTTGTAAACGGGCTTATTTCTGATAACGCTATTGAGGGAAAGTGGTTGAGTAAATATCTTGTTTGTGACTTTGATTAACGCGCAGGAACGTTGTCGTTAGGAGACTTTTTGGGTATGACAGTTTGCTTTGTATTCCTGGCCCGATGAGTCAACGTTTTGTATTTTCCTGAAAGTAGCCATTTTGGATTTAAACGTATGTATGCTAAGTTTCTTGAGTATTCTTAGTGCTTTAATATGGTATTGTTGAACGTAAGGAACGTAATTCTTTATTGTTGTTAAAGGACTAACCAACGAGTGTTTGGTATTTGCAACTTTCTTGTCTGTCTTCGCCTGTCTTGTGATTGTTTATTTTTCTTGTTTTTACTTCTTGTGTCTTGTTAATGCATTTGATACTTTTGCCATGTCTAATAATTTGTTTTCTTTCTGTTTAGTTTTTTACCGCAATACGTAGTACTGTAACTATATATATGCATTACTGATACCTATTATCAGATGTAAATTAATAAACCAGTACTTTTGCGCGTTATCGCTTGTAACCTGTGTTTGTCATTTCGTATGAACAATTTGTAGTACCAGCCTCGCACACGAAGGCGTGCACACTGTATATTTATTCAAAAAGACTCGAGGATATTGGCATCAGTAACACACAGTTACAACTAAATATGCTTGGTTGAGGAACAGTACATTGCGTTATTGCTTTTAGACAGTGTCAACTTATACATTATATTGGAAACAGACTGGATGGTATTGGCATCAGTAACACATAGTTACACATAGGTATCCCCCAGGTCAGGAACAGAACATTGTGTCAGTGCATTCAGTCAGTGTCAACATACTTATTTACTAAAACAGAATCGAGTCAATCACCATCAGCAACATAGTTTTGCACCCATACATATTTAAGCCACTCACAACATGAGCTAGGCAACATGGAACCACCCTCCATCAAGGATTGGTGATATTTTTTCACACAGAAAACACGTCAATAACTCTCACCTCAACACACGACAAGAAAGAAAGGCATGTGACCAGGGTCCAACAAGTGACATCACTGATTGAACACCTCATTGTGGTCAGGGTGGGTGAAAACGTTACTTTGTGTAGTTTGACATCTGTAAAATGTGGAAACACTTTTTTTCACACACAAAACACGTCACCAACACACACACATACACAGCGAGAGGGGTCACTACCTAGCAAACGCCCACCCCGTTTTTTGTGGGGTTTTGTTCGGGAGAGAAACGGACATATTCCACCTCGCGTCCTTCCCCAGTTGAGAGTAGGGAGATTTAATAAACGAAACGTCGGGACGTTTCGTTTTGAAGTCGTGGTAAACGTCATCATTTCGGGAGTCTCTCGCTGGAAAGGTGAAGGTCAACTGAAACGGAACGTGGAACGTCAAAACGCAGTCACGTTTTCCACCCCCAAAAAACGAACAATATTTCGTCAACTTTTGTGAGTATTTTTGCACACTAACAGTTTTATTTGTTGGCCATTTTATGCATTGCTAGATTCATCAACCCTTTCACAGTCTTTCAGCGCTGAGAATGTGTTCATTGGAGGTAGACAACTGTTGTGAACTGAAATATTTTGAAGGGTGCTGATCCTGGTACATTTATCCAACTTCATGGTGAAGAAAGCAAATGGCGAAGCAGAAGTAGGTCATCGCATCGAATTTTTATTCTGGCTTCGTATGTGATTTTGTATAAACAAAGTCTGTGTGATTTATTTGGACTGAAAATAATCAAAGTATGCCCGATTCTGGACCACCTCCTAGGTTTTTTTTTCCCCATTCTGATCGAGGACAGACGTGATAATTTCACTTGAAGATTTATCGCCCTTCCTTCATTCCGAAACGAAACGTGAATACATCTAAATCTTGTCTGTGGCCTATGCCGTCTCGTTTCACGTTCCGTTTCGCGGGGTGACTCATTCACCAAACGAAACGAGCTGCAAAACGAAACGTGCTGTCTCTTGAATCTCGCTATTAACGGACAATGTGCGTTTGTATGCATCCACAAATGGATAGATGACGAGGAACACCCTCCTGACCTGGATTCAGCGTGTTCTTTGGCCAGCAGACGAGCGTCGCCTCCTACTTCTGGACTGCTACAGCGCTCACAAGACACAGGAAGTCAGAGAAGCGGTTGCCGCACAGCAAGTTGACTTGGTCTTTGTGCCTGCAGGCAGCACAGCTTTAGCCCAGCCAGTCGATGTCGGTTTCGCCAAACCTTTAAAAGATGGCATCAGAGACTGCTGGGTTGAGTGGACTGAGAGAAGGTCGAAAGGAGTTTGAATTTATTGTTAAATTGTTGCTAGATCTGTTCCATAGGAAAATTTACTCCGGAGTAACTATTTCGTACGAAATTCTTACTCCGAGTACACTTTTCGTACGAGCAGGAAAAGAACTCCCCAAGGCACGAAAAAATTACTCCCACGAAATTTTTACTCCATTTTTGTTTACTTCCATTAAAAATCTCGTACGCAAAAATGGGATGCGGGCGAAGGGATAATGCCAATAAGTGATCTCACGCACACGAATGTCGCACTACCATCCTTCCACCACCAAGACTAACAGGGGACAAGGGAGTAACAATTTCGTACACCTGGCATGGGAGGTTAAATTGCTCGTGTTGAGGTGAAGTAATTTATTCGTTATTTATTCGTCAGGGGAGTAAGTTTTGTACGAAATGTTTACTCGGAACTCACCTGTCTTAGTGAGTAATTTTCTCGTGCAATGGGGGAGTGCTTTTTTCGTAAAGGGAGTAACTTTTTCGTACGAAATGTTTACTCCGGAGTAAAAATCTCGTGGGAGTCATTTTCTCGTGTTAACACCGGCTGTTTTTTTTTTGTTTTTTTGCTGCAGTCACGTAGGCCATGTCCAGTTATACGCTTTTGAACAAACCGTTATCATATGACCTGGACAGGGGACAATGTCAGCCACACAGTGTGTAGAGACTGGCCACAGGTACACTGACACACACACACACACACACACATATGGATATAAGGGGGGGGGGGGGGGTGGTTCGAACGTTCACACTACTGGGCACATTTGATACAAAATAAGGATTGAAAGGGAGGAAAGAAGAAAGATATATTAACAGAAGGAAGACGAGGAGGAACGATGAAAGAAGACAGAATGGACGAGATAAAAAAGGAAGGAAGGAAGGAATTAAAGGAGGAAGGAAGGAATAGAGGAAGGGAGGGAGGGAGGAAGGAAGGAAAGTTCGAGGGAAGGAAAGAATGAAGGAAAGATTCTCACAGCTGAGCCTCGATATTGGGGTAAGACTTTCAGCCATTTTGGTTTTTTTTGTTCCTTACTGAAATTGTGAAATGGTCAAAAATACAGCATTGCGGTTATTTTAAGAATGGATGGCGATGGGGGGAGGTGTGAGGGGAGGGAACCCTAAGCTATTCTTTGGTATTGGTAATAGCAACATGCTTAGTTTTTCCTAGGACGGTTGATACCCCAGAGTGTGCTTCCCTTTTGTAAGCAATTGTGACCTTAATTCCGACAGTGTGTACATTGCTTTTCTGTAAGCGACTTCAGTTGATACCCCAGAGTGTGCTTCCCTTTTGTAAGCAATTGTGACCTTTTAATTCCGACAGTGTGTACATTGCTTTTCTGTAATAGTTAGTTAGCTTTTGCTTTTCGGGTCCAGCGGACCATAATAGGCCAAATCAGGACCCCACAAGATCATTCTTTCTTTCTTTATTTGGTGTTTAACGTCGTTTTCAACCACGAAGGTTATATCGCGATGGGGAAAGGGGGGAGAGGGGATAGAGCCACTTGTCAATTGTTTCTTGTTCACAAAAGCACTAATCAAAAATTTGCTCCAGGGGCTTGCAACGTAGTACAATATATTACCTTACTGGGAGAATGCAAGTTTCCAGTACAAAGGATTTAACATTTCTTACATACTGCTTGACTAAAATCTTTACAAAAATTGACTATATTCAATACAAGAAACACTTAAGGGTAAAACATTCAACATTCAAGGAAAGACTATCGAAGATGTCATCGATAACTTGGATTTGTGTCTTTTAAATTCCGGAGAGGGTACTTTTTTAACGCAATCTGGAGAAGAATCTCATTTGGACTTGGCTATCTGCCATCCATCTTTGTTTCTTGATTTGAAATGGTCTGTCCATTCGGATCTGTGTGGAAGTGACCATTTTCCCTGTTTTGTCAGTTTTGAAGAGGATCAGGGCGAGGAAGCCCTTCCACACTGGAAATTTTCCAAAGTTAACTGGGATTTATTATGTCTTTCCACTTCAGGACAAATAACCCCAGAAGTTCTAAATTCTGAAGACCCGGCTTTAACCTTTTCCACCCTTTAGATGCAATGTGCAAAAGACAGCATACCCAAATCTTCCTCTAAACCCAAAGGTCCAAAAACACCTTGGTTTAACGAAGAGTGCCAAGCTGTCAATCAGGAGCGTAAACGAGCTCAACGGCATATGTATCTATACCCAACGTCAGCCAATAAGATCGCTCACCAAAAGCTTCGAGCTCGAAGCCGTTTCATTTACAAAAAGAGTAAAAAAAACTCTTGGCGCAATTTCTGTTCTAAACTTAATTTCAAAACTTCAAGCAAGAAAGTATGGCAGATTATCCGTAAGAAGGTAAAAATTCTTTATTTGTTTATTTATATGGTGTTTAACGTCGTTTTCAACCACGAAGGTTATATCGCGACGGGGAAAGGGGATGGGATAGAGCTACTTGTCCACAAAAGCACTAATCAAAAATTTGTTCCAGGGGCTTGCAACGTAGTACAACATATTACCTTACTGGGAGAATGCAAGTTTCCAGTACAAAGGATTTAACATTTCTTACATACTGCTTGACTAAAATCTTTACAAAAATTGACTATATTCTATACAAGAAACACTTAAGGGTAAAAGGAGAAACAGAATCCGTTAGTCGCCTCTTACGACATGCTGGGAAGCATTTCCCCCTAACCCGCGGGGGGTCCGACTTTAGATGAGATATATACAAGTGTATGCGTATTTAGGTGGTATCTGCAGTCATAAATTTGCAACTTATGGCAGAACGACCAAGGTCTTTTACGTGCTGTGTATTACAGGCAGGGTGGGTGTGTCAATTTTTCTCATTTAACCGTATCATTTTAATGGACAATACATTGTTGTTATATCACTGCCCTTGTCTAATCAAAGCCTTATTTCTTTATTATGGAGAGAGGACAGGGAGGAGAGTGCGGTGGAAGGAGGTTAGTTTGAGTGCGAAAGTGGAGCGAATGAAGCTGCGGATGATGCGACTCAGTGGTGCGTGTGGAGTGCCGTCCGTTGCGGGAGAGTGGTGGCTGGGAGTGGATGAAGAAGGATGTGTAGGGTGTGTAGGGTGTGCGGAAGAGAGGCTGCGTGAGAATGAGGCGGGGTTGGAAGCGAGGAGGGAGGTGCTGGCGGCGAGGGAGGAGGTGCTTAGGGAGCGGGAAAGGAAGGTGGGAGAGGATGAGAGGGATGGGCAGAATGCCTTTAAGGCACCTATGATGTTATTAGACGAGACGGAAGGGAGGGTGGCGGCTAGGGAGGCGGAGGCCAGGGGGGAAAGGAGGCCGGGTGGTGGCTAGGGAGGCTGAGGCCAGAGGGGAAAGGAGGGCCGTAGCGTAGTGTTTGGGGTGATGTTGGGTCAGCTTAGGCAGAGGGAGAGGGCTCTAGGTTTTGTTTGTTTGCTTAACGCCCAGCCGACCACGAAGGGCCATATCAGGGCGGTGCTGCTTTGACATATAACGTGCGCCACACACAAGACAGAAGTCGCAGCACAGGCTTCATGTCTCACCCAGTCACGTTATTCTGACACCGGACCAACCAGTCCCAGCACTAACCCCATAATGCCAGACGCCAGCCGGAGCAGCCACTAGATTGCCAATTTTAAAGTCTTAAATATGACCCGGCCGGGGTTCGAACCCACGACCTCCCGATCACGGGGCGGACGCCTTGGGCCAACCGTGCCGGTACCCCTATCAATTGCCCTGAACCTAGCTGTAACTGCTTTCTTCAGATCACCAATGATTGAAGGGGTGTTTGTATACCAAGACATTCAAATAACATAAAAGGTAAAAGTCTGGAGGGATGGACGAACAGTACGAGTTTTAAGAAGAGAGAAATTCAAGTTTTACTCCCTCACAGCCAAGCCATCAAGGGCATGTTCCAGGGTTTTACCCCGACTTTCGATGAGATATACAAGTGTATGCGTATTAAGGTGGTATCTGCAGCCATAAATTTGCAACTTATGGCAGAACGACCAAGGTCTTTTACGTGCGGCTGTGGAACATGTGTATTACAGGCAGGGTGGGTGTGTCAATTTGTTTTCTCATTTAAACGTATCATTTTAATGGACAATACATTGTTGTAAATATCACTGCCCTTGTCTAATCAAAGCCTTATTTCTTTGTTAGATGGAGAGAGGGCAGGGAGGAGAGTGCGGTGGAAGGAGGTTAGTTTGAGTGCGAAAGTGGAGCGAATGAAGCTGCGGCTGATGCGACTCAGTGAGTGCGTGCGTGTAAAGTGCCGTCCGTTGCGGGAGAGTGGTTCTTTCTTTCTTTCTTTCTTTATTTGGTGTTTAACGTCGTTTTCAACCGTTCAAGGTTATATCGCGACGGGGAAAGGGGGGTGGGGGGATAGGATAGAGCCACTTGTCAATTGTTTCTTGTTCACAAAAGCACTAATCAAAAAATTGCTCCAGGGGCTTGCAACGTAGTACAATATATGACCTTACTGGGAGAATGCAAGTTTCCAGTACAAAGGACTTAACATTTCTTACATACTGCTTGACTAAAATCTTTACAAACATTGACTATATTCTATACAAGAAACACTTAACAAGGGTAAAAGGAGAAACAGAATCCGTTAGTCGCCTCTTACGACATGCTGGGGAGCATCGGGTAAATTCTTCCCCCTAACCCGCGGGGGGTGGGAGAGTGGTGCCTGGGAGTGGATGAAGAAGGATGTGTGTGATGATGGCGTGTAGGGTGTGCGGATGAGAGGGATGGGGCAGAATGCCCTTAAGGCACGTAGGGTGTTATTAGACGAGAGGGAAGGGAGGGTGGCCGGCTAGGGAGGCTGAGGCCAGGGGGGAAAGGAGGGCGGCGGCTAGGGAGGCTGAGGCCGGAGGGGAGGGTGGCGGCTAGGGAGGCTGAGGCCAGGGGGAAAAGGAGGCCGGGTGGCAGCTAGGGAGGCTGAGGCCAGGGGGGAAAGGAGGGCCGTACGGGAGCGTAGTGTTTGGGGTGATGTTGGGTCAGCTTAGGCAGAGGGAGAGGGCTCTAGTTTTTGTTTGTTTGCTTAACGCCCAGCCGACCACGAAGGGCCATATCAGGGCGGTGCCGCTTTGACATATAACGTGCGCCACACACAAGACAGAAGTCGCAGTACAGGCTTCATGTCTCACCCAGTCACATTATTCTGACACCGGACCAACCAGTCCTAGCACTAACCCCATAATGCCAGACGCCAGGCGGAGCAGCCACTAGATTGCCAATTTTAAAGTCTTAGGTATGACCCGGCCGGGGTTCGAACCCACGACCTCCCGATCACGGGGCGGACGCCTTACCACTAGGCCAACCGTGCCGGTCCTTTGTTCTATGCCTTCAGGTTGACTCTGTGGGCCGAGTGCTGTGCCTCCCAGGCAACGCAGCAGCTCGGCTCACCTACCTCCTCAACGAGGCTTTCAGCCTTTCTTTCTTTATTTGGTGTTTAACGTCGTTTTCAAAACTTTCAGCCATCTTGTTTTTTGTTACATTGGAGCCAGAGGAGGATGGACACCTGAGACATTCTTGGACTTCACCCGAAAAGCACCAAGAGAGCACTGTGTATGCGAGCCATGGGCGGAACACGACTCGTAAGAATCTTCATGAATCTATTAACTTCACGAGCCATGTGATAGAAGGAATAATCATAGAACTCTGTTGCGCTATGATAATATTTATGTACTCCTTTGCATGAATGTAGTGTAACTAACTCATCTAGTTACATGCGCTGCCACAGCCTAATTAGCCGGTTAGGTAGGAACGGTGGCAACGCACGGAAGACCCCTTAACCTCAGTATTTGTACCCTAGGAACATGTATATTAATGTACTCCATTAAGCAACTGTATAACGAATAAAATAACAATTGCTAGACGGTGGGACAGTGCGCTCGTTCCAGCCATCCATTCATGCGACACTTTCACCTAAAAAGGACAAAGGTCCACGTGGAACCCTATCTCTATTCAAAAGAAAGATTAAATGCCATGAAACGAACTAAGAATCTTTCTTTTATATAATTGAAATTCCCGTTCCGCCTTCCTAGCCAAATGCCTAGTCATCTAATTAGTGACGCGCATGAATGGATTAACGAGATTACCACTGTCCCCATCTACTATCTAGCAGGAAAACATTGATAGGGGTTGACATGTATGCATTATATATGATTATGCGCTATAGCAAATGTCCATTATTATTATTTATTTATTATTAATATATGACATTACTGGGAGAATGCAAGTTTCCAGTACAAAGGACTTCATTTCTTACATACTGCTTGACTAAAATCTTTACAAAAATTGACTATATTCTATACAAGAAACACTTAAGGGTAAAAGGAGAAACAGAATCCGTTAGTCGCCTCTTACGACATGCTGGGGAGCATCGGGAAAATTCTTCCCCCTAACCCGCGGTGGGTAGTTAATTAATCGATACTTTGTGATGGAACATAATAAATGCAATCATATCGTCATACTAACTGTATTCATCAAAATGCGAATTACTGTGCACATTTGCAAAACAATGTCTCGTAATAGTGTGCCCGCTATAACTACGTATAGTGCCAGTGTTTTGCCATTACCATTGCTTTTACGGCGGTGTGAACTGTTCTCATGCTTGATTGTGAAATTGTGAGCACAAAAAAACCAACGCCTCAATGTCACGGATGAGCCCGTAGATATCGGTCCATTTGGCAAAAGTTTTTGAGAGAATACTTTTGCTGCGTTTTTCAGTGCTGTTTCGCCTGCGTTTCCCTGCTTATTCGTAATAGTTTGTGTATTGTTGCTTTTCTGAAAGCGATTGTGCCACCCGGTGTGTGCTTGCTTTTCTGTAAGCAATTGTGCCAACCCGGTGTGTGCTTACTTCTTCAAGCAATTAATGCTTTCTTTATTTGGTGTTTAATTTTTTTCAACCACGAAGGTTATATCGCGACGGGGAAAGGGGGGAAATGGGATAGAGCCACTTGTCAATTGTTTCTTGTTCACAAAAGCACTAATCAAATTTGCGCGGATTCTTGTCGGGTCTGACTAAAGAGAATTATACGGGAATGTACTCGGGCAAGCCTAGATACCCAGTGGTAGCTTTGTATACCACCGACAGGGCGACCAAGAGGACGGGCGCGGTAGCCTTGGTCCAAATCCCAGCAGCCGACATTGGTGTTCAGCGAGATTTTTTTAATTTATTTATTTGGTGTTTGTCGTTTTCAACCACGAAGGTTATATCGCGACGATTCAGCGAGATTACCGCGGTGTGCAAAAAGGAGGTGACCATTAGCATGCACTGTACCTCTAAGGCCGGTAGTATCAAGGTGCGCTTTGTCACAAAGATGTGGGTTTGATATTTGTGATATGTAGGCCGTCGTGATTTTAACCTCCCTAAAGATTGACTTGGGATAGGGTATGACACGTTTGAAGCGTTATCACGGATTTTGTGCGTTGCACGTGGAACTGGCTTTAGCTTGAGATGAGCTGTGTTTACGAGCATGAGACATGTAGCTGATTTTGGTTTGATATCGTCACAACGCTATATAGAGGCTCGACCGAGCAAGGTGTCTTAGCGGGTGTCAAGTTTGTCTGGGACAAATTCACTCTTTCAAGAGACGGGTCTCTTAAGGTAAATGATTTACAATGTTGTATATCATTGAAGTTTGATTACATAGCTGCAATGTGAAGGTTAGTGTATACAAAGTGCACTAAATCTTAGTGTGAAGTTTTAAGAGAATTCTTGATGTGATTGTATCAAGGTTTTTCTTGGGGAATTTCTTGAACATAAATGTTACGCATTTATGTTATGTTTAAGACGGTGATGCTTTGTATGGCAGTGTTATTCATAGATTAAGTATTAGCTTGGATATTGAATGTGGACGGAATGTGAACGTAGAATGAACGAGAATGTATGAGATAATACATGATTGTTTGGAAGAAGAGATGGTTTTAGAGAATGTTGTATTAAGACTTAGTTAAATTCTTTAGGAGTTTCCATGAGGAGTGTTCCATGGCGTGTACGAGGGGCGGACCTTACACGGAAGAGCGCGGGACGATAGTGGAGAACAAGGGAACCACATCGGCGCAGATGGCTGGATGAAAGAGTCTCCATCGTAACCGGTCGTAGAGACGACGGTTCTTTTCGCTAATGGCTGAAGCATTTCTCGGGGAGAAATGTGAAAGGTGTGTGTTGACATCTATAATGAGAGTTTCTGGGAATTCATCATTTACGGGATTCAGCGACACAAGGATGTGTAACTGACGACATGCAGTGAGCCGTGATACGAACTCGTGAGTGTCTGTCAGCACTTTATCTTGTGCGTTAAGTTATCTTTGAGAAAGTATCTTTATACTATGTACTTACATGCATTGAGTGAATGCTATAAGATTGTGTGAACTGTGTGTTCGAGAAGTTGATTCGTACTGTTGTATTGAAGTGAAGAATTGTGTTAAATTTGTTGAGGAATTAATAAGTCTGTATACTCCCAAATTCTGGGTTTGAAGTGTGTAGTGTGAAGAGTGAAGAGTCAGTTTAATTAGATAGGGCAGAACACGTATAAATAAAAGCAACTCCTTTATTTCACACAAAACGCACTTCATGACACGCTTTCTTCTAGGCATCTTTATCTCCACCCAAACCCAGTTTACTATCTCTGACGGCAAGACCACGATGATCGACCTGGTGGTGAAACCTAACTCTTACTCCAAGATACCGGGCACTCACACAGGCAAAGAGGTCGTCTTGGTTGACACGGGGCTCAGCACGCACTGCCAGAAGGACCGCAGCGAGAGACCGACCACGGGTACTTTTTACACCATCACGACAACATGGCCTTCTTGCGCACCTTTGACAACAGCGGCACCATCTCTTTGCACCCCATGGGAGCGTGGGAGATCAAACGCGGGCCTATCAGGTAAATGACTTTCTTTATTTGGTGTTTAATGTCGTTTTCAACCATTCAAGGTCATATCGCGACGGAGGTTAATGACTGATTGCCCCACAATGACTAGCGCATGTTCTGCAGTCGGTAAAGACTTGCAGCATGACGTGACGGACGGACACCTGCAGCACGACCTGCAACATGACGGTGGCGGGGTAGATGGCGACCCAGGAATGAACAGGGTTGAGCTAATTTAATAGCCCAATAAAACCTGAGTACAGGTAATACATAAGACGAGGTCAGCAATGTAGAAGCATCCTTGGACAAAAATGTGGATATTCTTTCTTTATTAGGTGTTTAACATCGTTTTCAACCAAGAAGGTTATATCGCGACGTTGAAAGGGGACAGATGGGATAGAGCCACTTGTCAATTGTTTCTTGTTCACAAAAGCACTTATCAAAAATTTGCTCCAGGGGCTTGCAACGTAGTACAATGTATTACCTTACTGGGAGAATGCAAGTTTCCAGTACAAAGGAACATTTCTTACATACTGCTTGACTAAAATCTTTACAAAAATTGACTATATTCTATACAAGAAACACTTAACAAGGGTAAAAAGAGAAACAGAATCCGTTAGTCGCCTCTTACGACATGCTGGGGAGCATCGGGTAAATTCTTCCCCCTAACCCGTGGGGGGTAAATGTGGATATGCCAAATATCTAGAATAGGTAATATTTGTCATTCGCTTCAGGATTTTTAACCTGTGAGTGTGTCCGATTGGATGTTAGTGTTTTGTTATTTTTAGTGAAGTATCCAGTGAGTTATTGCAAGTTTGACACTGATGTCCTGTTTGCATCTGGATGTTTTGCAGATGACTCATTTATGGACATTATGGACGATACCTCCGACTCGGTGAGTGTGGCTTGCTTTTTGTTATCTTGAAGAGTAGCCATTGTTTATAGACTCTGAGCTGGCAGGTGTGTGTGTGTGTGTGTGTGTGTTTGTATTTGTTTTGCGTGTGTACATGTGATAGGATAGACTCAAGACAAATCGTTTGTTTTGACATCACATACTGCAAAGTATGTTACTGGAGGTACATGTAGTGCTTACATCTTTTGCCTTATATGATACGAGTAATTTTCATTTTTATTTTCTGTTATTAGTGCTTGTGTTCTTGACAGACCTTCCTGATGGTATAATTTATTTTATGTCTGTCTTATTTTCCAGGTGGAAGAGGTGTCCCTGCGGGATCAGACCTAAGACTTCTTACATTCTATTTAACTGCTATTGCAAAATGTTTTTTTCTTCAGCATCTTATAATTACGTATTGCCTAAATTCTCATGCAAGGGTTAACAAATGTAGACTTTGCATATAATGAACATTGTTTACAATGTACAATGTATCGGTAGTTTGCATTAATGTTCTGTTATCATTTTGATTCATCAGAGTTGTCAGTAGAAAGGAAGACGGTACTGTCATAGTTTTATAATGATCAGTGATGGCGCTAGTAGTTTTACAAACCAGTACACAAACTGTTATGATGCAAAAGTCCAGAAAAAACCCCGGTCGGCTGGTCATTGGAACCAGTTAGAGTCCAACTTGAGTACTGGTTTTGTTCAGCCAGAAAAAAAACCAGGAAGTTCTAAAAATCTACCGGTAGGTCATACCGGCAGCCAATTTTGTTCCTGTATTTTCTGGTTTAAACAGATTTCTTTATTTGGTGTTACGTCGTTTTCAACCACGAAGGTTATATCGCGGGGGGGGGGGGGGGGGGGGAGATGGGATAGAGCCACTTGTTAATTGTTTCTTGTTCACAAAAGCACTAATCAAATAATTGCTCCAGGGGCTTGCAACGTACAGTAGTACAATATATGACCTAACTGGGAGAATGCAAGTTTCCAGTGCAAAGGACTTAACATTTCTTTCATACTGCTTGACTAAAATCTTTACAAACATTGACTATATTCTATACAAGAAACACTAAAAGGAGAAACAGAATCCGTTAGTCGCCTCTTACGACATGCTGGGGAGCATCGGGTAAATTCTTCCCCCTAACCCCCAGGGGGTTGTCTCCCTCCTGTTAGCCAGATACAAAGAGTGTTTCAAAGACCACATTGTTGTGTTAATGATAGAAGAAAACTGCGTTCTGGTGGTTGCATTAACTGTGGACAACATGCATAGAATAGGTTTCAAGCTAGTGAAGTCATTTTTCTCACGCTATCTTTGTTATTTTCAGGCTAGTGAAGTTATATTTCTCACGCTAGCTTAGTTTAATTTCAGGCTGCTGAATTCACATTTCTCACATTGGCTTTGTTTCTTTTCAATGGCAGAAGAAGAGAGATAGCTGTTGCTGTTGACTCTCTGTGGCATCAACCTCCTGGCAACCCTAAGCTATTCTTTGGTACTATTCTTAGCAACATGCTTCGTTTTTTCTAGTATGTACACATAGTGTCATGAAAACCAGATGGGTTGAGAAAATGTTTTATTCACTTCCTCCATGGTATGAAATGAAAGTTATTCAATTCAAGATTGCTCGTATAACAAACTGACAATAATAATGATATTTTGAGTTTCTATTCTCATATGCCCCTTTCATCCCATCCATGGGGGGTGTAATTCAAAGCTGATATACATTAGATAAAAGGATTGTATCGTGTTATACCCTTTCAAC
>NC_090255.1:39175513-39190513 GCF_037325665.1 Littorina saxatilis
TTCCTGGGTAATAATATGCACAGCGTTAGAGAGCACAAAAACTAATTCTGTGGTTCCCGCATGAACCTTTCATTATTATCATTCTGCATAAAGTTCTCATTGGTATTATTACCCCACATCAAGCTCTCATTACTATTATTGTTATGCAAAAAAAAAAAAAAGGTCTGTTTACGGTAAAATATGGGTGAAAAAATAGGGTCTGTAGGTCGCCTTTTTTTTTTCTTTTTTTTTTCTCCCCTCTCTATGATGTTTCACAGTTCATTTCTTCTCATCAATCCCTGTTTTTTGCCCAACATAACTATAAACAGTACTTTGAGCTTACCTCCCTTCTGTCGTCTGCTGTTTGAGCGCAAACAGCTCTATTTTGGATGCGTTTTTTTGTTTTTTTCAGACGATCCAAAAAAAAGATTAGGGTCGGGCCTAAAAACTAGGGTCGGTCGGTTTACCGTAAACAGACCTATTTTTTTTGGCCTTATTAATAAATGGCATTGATGCATTGACAAATGATTTATGATAGGCGCAATGGCCTAGTGGATAAAACGCCGGCCCTTAAGCGGAAGGTCGTGAGTTCGAGTTCTGGCTGCGCCTGGTGGGTTAAGGGTGGAGAGTTTCTGATCTTCCAAGTTCCAGGTCAATTATGTGCAGACCTGCTAGTGCCTTATCCCCCTTCGTGGGTACATGCTGCAAGCACAAGACCGAGTGCGCATGGAAGAGATCCTGTAACTGTAAGCCATGTCAATGTTCGGTATAAACAGGACCATACCAAGCATGCATGCCTGAAAGCAGCTTTACTTACTTACTGCCCGTTAGGCCGGTTGGCGTGTAGGTCAGCATGAATGAAACTGAAAGCAGCTTATGGCTGCCTAAATGGTGGGGTAAAACGGTCAAACATGTAAAAACCGTGGGAGTTACAGCCCGTGAACGAAGCAGAAAAATGGCAATGCAGTAACGTACCATGAAAGGTGTGACATCCCAGAGTGGGTCGACAAACATGGCGTTGAAGTAACGCTCACATGGGTTGTCATGACTCCAGGCTAGTTGGCGTGACAACCAGACTTTGAGTGTCTGGAGCAGCGACAGAGACTCCACGCTGCACTCTGCTGGCACTCCCTGGGAAAGAGACAAGTGACAAGAAATTGGAATTTATACATGACAGTGGAACCCCCATTTTAAGACTTCCAAAAAACTGAGAAAATCGGGTCTTAGGCCTAAAAAAAAAAGGTGTGGTTACAGTAACCCAACCTACCCTATTTTTAGGGGCCGACCCAATAACTTTTTATTACATTTGTCAACAAAAAAAAAAAATAATAATAACCAGTGCAGAAAACGCAATAAAAGCGAAATCGCCCGAGTCGCACACTTATTTCCCTGTCAAGTAGGTTTAATTTGTACACATTAGAAAAAAAAGTAAAAAAAAAAAAAAGTGATTGCCTACCTTCCTACCCTATTTTTTTTGGCTATGTTACCGTAACCACACCTATTTTTTTTTTGGCCTTATCAATCAATCAATATGAGGCTTATATCGCGCGTATTCCGTAAGTACAGTTCTAAGCGCAGGGATTTATTTTTTTATTTTATTTTATGCAATTTATATCGCGCACATATTCAAGGCGCAGGGATTTATTTATGCCGTGTGAGATGGAATTTTTTTTACACAATACATCACGCATTCACATCGGCCAGCAGATCGCAGCCATTTCGGCGCATATCCTACTTTCCACGGCCTATTATTCCAAGTCACATGGGTATTTTGGTGGACATTTTTATCTATGCCTATACAATTTTGCCAGAAAAGACCCTTTTGTCAATCGTGGGATCTTTAACGTGCACACCCCAATGTAGTGTACACGAACGGACCTTGGTTTTTCGTCTCATCCGAAAGACTAGCACTTGAACCCACCACCTAGGTTAGGAAAGGGGGGAGAAAATTGCTAACGCCCTGACCCAGGGTCGAACTCGCAACCTCTCGCTTCCGAGCGCAAATGTGTTACCACTCGGCCACCCAGTCCTATCACAGCATGATTCTATACAGTCTATGGTCAAATTTCAGCTTTTGTCAAAACAAAAAGACAGCGAGTACAGTGCTTGTGAAAAAGGTGAAAAAGATGAAAAAGGGGTTTTATGTAAATGAGCTCAATTTCACACAGCCACACGCACACAAACCTTCATTCCTCTAAGGCCCCCCCCAAAAAAAAGGTCTGTTTACGGTAACATAGGCCAAAAATATAGGGTCGGTAGGTCGGGATTTTTATTTTATTTTTCTCCAAAAAAACCATATTTTTACGTTATTTTGCAAAAAAACCAAGATTTTTTTTCTTCTTTTTTTTCTCCCCCAAATGCCAAAAAAAAGTCTAGGGTCGCGCGAAAAAAATAGGGACGGTCGGGTTACCGTAAACAGACCTATTTTTTTTTTGGCCTAAACAAACACGTATCGTTCAACATCACATCAACAGTGAAAACAAACTCACCTCTGATGCAACAGCGGCCCGGTTACCAATGGCCGCCTGATACAGACGGCAAAACTCCCAAGGGATGCTGACACACAGCAACGCTAGCGACAAGTACAACATCAGCTTCCCAGGATTAAGCGTTCTTCTCTTGCTGCTGAGGCACTGCATGTTGTCACCACTCTCATTTCTTCCCCAGTACCCTCTTTCCGTCACAGTGTCAGGCCTTGGGCTATACCTTGAATATGGTGGTGAATTTGATCCAAAGCTTGTGGAAAGAGCTGAACTTTCATTCTGGCTCCGTTTGTTCTGCAGCGTGTAGCTGCTGAAGTTATGAACAGTGTCGTCATATTCTGAATCATAGTACACTGAGTCTGCATTCATTTGTTGACTTTTAAAATGTTGCCTGCACAGTATTTGTTTCCAACAGAACAGAAACGCCACAGAGAGGCAAAATACGAAAGAAACTGTGACAAATGCAGCTGTAAAGTTTGAGTTCTCTCCCAACAAGTTTAAGTCCTGACACAGATTCCACAAAAGTGTCCAAAGTTGGCTGCAACCAGCTCGCATCAGATCCAGACAACTCCAAAAAGCATCAGCACACAAGGAAAAACATTGCCCCATTGTTGCGTTCATTGCACAAAACCATCCACATGAAGCATCGAGTAAAATACTGCAGAAATTGGAGCAGACATCAACCAAAACAGCACACAGCTTTTTCAAATCCTGCGAAACATTCACGAATAAGATATAAGCGAAGATCTGAATGACAGAGGCCTGGCAGACCGGCGATGTACCGAACCCTTCTCCTTCCGTGGACAAGTCAGTGTGGTCAACTGAAGAGCGGCTACTTGGCCACCCAGCTTCTGCTGACCATGCAGAAAGCCAGCCTGTTATTGCAGTCAACACTGACGTCAACCATGTAGAAATCTTCACCTCCTCCTCTGCAGACTTGCAGTGCTCGTAAAAGAAATCTGAAACAAAATAAATAAACAAATTGATATCAATGTATGTCATATGTCGAATTGACAGTATTCGCGGAATCAGCAACAGTTTTGCCCATTTCGCGTAATCAGCAAAACGCTGCCCATTGTGCAAAATCTGCAGCGTTTTGCCGACAATGTGTAAAACTAAAAGGCTTCTCAAACTTGACCATTTTACAAAATCGGCAGCCACGTTTTGGTTTAAAAGTTCTTAATGCCTTGAATATGATCAAATTTAGACAGCTAGATGCTACAATGGATAGATAACGTAATAATCAATAAATTATGGCAAGTTATGGCAAAAAGTGTAGTTTTCATGCATTTTTGTTACGCTCGAAACGGACGAACAAAGACCTTAAAACCCATAATAGGGCAATGTAAATTATACAATGCTCTGGTGACTCAAAAAGTAACACACTGGCTGCAGCTTTTGCGAAATGTGAGTGTTTTACTTTTAGAAGTCTTTACGGATTTTCGGCAATACACTGCCGATTTCGCGTAATGGCCAGTGTTTTGCCGATTACGCAAAATGGGCAAAAATGTATGCGATTCCGCGAATTCGGCAATTCCCTGTATTTGGCATGACACATATATATACTAGAGGAATACCCGCTTCGCCGGGTAGCCGGCTTCGCCGGGATGAAATACTTAGAGCCGTACGCCGGCTTTGCCGGGTCCGAACAATGGACCCGCCAAGCTTAGGTCCCTCCCAGATTCGTGGAATGCAGCACGAAAATGATTCAGTGGCCATAATGCCATTCCTGACCATATCGAGTCCCATCCTTGTCGACGAATGTAACCGTGTTAATCACCTTTGGAGGCGAACTCCACTCAAACAGGATTGAGCAATTTAGAGCTTATCTCTAAGCCCTTTTGATCTGTTATGGCTTCTCAAAGGAGGGCCAGTACATACAAATACACAAAAGCCGCCAGACCACATCACAAACAGAACTGAACAATCCACAGGTGTTGCCCACATAGTGAGAGAGACACACACACACACACACACACAAACACAAACACAGAGAAGCCGTATATATATATAGAGAGATAGATGACACAGAACACCGGGAATATCCGAAGATGCCCCACTCATACTATAGTGCACCGTACGAAGGAAGGGAGGTAAACGCTGAAAACCTGGAGAAGATAAGGAAGAGTTACTTATAATGGTGAAATGAACACAAAAACCAAAATCGGTTCAGCGCTGCGCGCTGAGAGCACGTGTTGAAATATCTCATCGATGATATTGTGTCCGGGGTGTAGCTGAATACGGTGTCCAAATTTGAAAAAGATCCACCGAGAACTTTGGCGTTGTGATGTGGTGTAGCGGAGCCCTTTGGTGTGTCGGTATGGGGGCCCGGGTAGCTGAGGTGGAACCAAAATCGGTTCAGCGCTGCGCGCTGAGAGCACGTTTTGAAATATCGACCAGGTTGTGTCCTGTCCCGGGTCTACCTGAATATGCCCACCAAATTTGAAGCAGATCCATCGAGAACTTTGGCCGTGCATCGCGAACTCACACACAGACACACAGACAGACACTAGTCGTATATATATATAGATATTTGTAATATATTTTTTCACACTGACACCGTCTCCTAATACTGTAAGTAGTAAGTAACACACTCAGGCACAAGTTTAAAGTTTAAATTTAGTGAAGTCTTTGCAAGCACAGAAGTCTTCTGAATCTGATACTGATAGATCATGCATTTCTAAACCGGCATGGTTGGCCTAGTGGTAAGGCGTCCGCCCCGTCATCGGGAGGTCGTGGGTTCGAACCCCGGCCGGGTCATACCTAAGACTTTAAAATTGGCAATCTAGTGGCTGCTCCGCCTGGCGTCTGGTATTATGGCGTTAGTGCTAGGACTGGTTGGTCCGGTGTCAGAATAATGTGACTGGGTGAGACATGAAGCCTGTGCTGCGACTTCTGTCTTGTGTGTGGCGCACGTTAAAATGTCAAAGCAGCACCGCCCTGATATGGCCCTTCGTGGTCGGCTGGGTGTTAAGCAAACAAACAAACAAACAAAATGCATTTCTAAAGTCCACAAGTTCACTCTCTTGGGGTATCTGAGGTTGCCCAGTATTGGCAGTATGAAGTGGAACATGCCATTTCGAACCGTACAATGTTATTCAGAAAACTATGAGAATGACATCGGACCAGTTAATAATAATAGCTATTGAGTACACGTTTACTCTCTAACTGACACATGCCTAGAGATTGTTGAAAGTGCTACTGCTAAGTAGGTTACTCTTACAAAAATTGACGATGTTCTGAAGAGAAAGAGAAAAAAAAAAAAAAAAAAGAGAGAGAGAGAGAGAGAGAGAGAGAGAGAGAGAGAGAGAGAGAGAGAGAGAGAGAGAGAGAGAGAATACTTGATCAGTCACAGACTGACACTGACAGTGACACTACATAGTACATGACAGTGACACAAGTGACAGAGAGAGTTTGTCAATTATATGATCCTGTGTTTGAAAGTCGTTGCAGAGACAAGTTATTACTTTGTGTACGTTTAAAGTATAAATGCTCACCTATTTTCTGCTTGAAATACGTCGCTGTCGCGACTGCAGAAGCAAGGATCAGGGCAAGAATGGTAATAGTGAAAGTTGACATTTTCAAAGTTGCCGCCATTTTGAATTTGTCTGCTAATGCACTCTACTTACATTTATTTTTCCGCTCAACAAAATAAAGAATAAAATAAAAAAAATACTCATTAAACATAAGGTATGGCGAAAAGCAAGATCGATAATTACCACATAAGGATGATTTAGACAGTCTTTACAATTGTTGCTGTTTTATTCGAAAGAAATAATTTTCGGGCATTCCATTATTATCGAAGGGACGTTACTCTCGACATAGTCATGTGACACAATTGAAGGAAGTGAAAGTTGAAATCAGCAACACACTTTGGTCTTTGCGGTGTTTTGGTCCCTGCTTGTGTAACACGGAGCAAATTATTGCAGCATCTGTGTCATGTCTACACAAGCATAGAAATCATGGAAGCTGATGTCAAATCAGAGGTTTGCGAAAAAGACCGTGTCATTTTTGATAGTCTTGATATTGATGTAATGTTCGTTCCCTTCAAGCATGTGAAAAGTAGGCCATCACCACGAATTCCAAAAGATAACATATTACTTTGATACACATTAGGATATGCAGCCATGCCAAGGATTCTATAAAAGAGAGATGGCTCACTCTCTCTTGGGCCTTGCTGCGTAATTGAAGTTAGAAGTTGTAGTTTCAGTCTACCCACAGGATGCCAAAATGGTATAAAATGAAGGCAAAAGGATATACACTCCGAGTGTATACAGAATCGACGTGTCTGTATACACTCCGACAATGAAAAGCTCCGTTACAACTCTAAGTCAGTTAAATGCCCAGCTAGCTAACAAGTCGTTAGGAAGTAGCCAATGAAAAATCAGTCTGACGTATGGACTTCCGCTATCTCTTTTTTGGAGTGTCGAGGGTTGGCAAATAATGTACATTCACATAGTATACAACCGTTTCTAGATTGATACACACGCCAAGTGTGTTCCAAACTCTGACAATAAACTGCCATGAAGCATCAGTTTCGTGTGTGTGTTTGTTTTTATTCCCAACATACTTTGATACCATGAATCGAAAGTGAAGCGTACCTTCGCAAAATGGCGTCAAATGACGCTCCGAGTGTTGATGCGGTTCAGTGTCGAAAGTGTGAAAATGTAATCTATGTCACAGCAAAGGCCGTGCAGCATTAGATTGTTCCTATCGCAAAGTGGTGTTGAATGGCAAATTCGCTTCACGACCGGAAGTTAATGCCGGAGTGTATACAGTGGTCAGGTGTTGTATACACTCCGAGTGCGTATAGCCAGTACGTAAAATGAATTGGTACACAACATGTGCAGTCTGGACCAGATTGGGCCTGGTGTCAGACTAGCACACCCTTTCAGAATGTCCAATTACTTGGGCTTGCAATACATGTGACCGAGGCAGCTGATGCATGTTTTTCATGTACAATGCTGCGTCTGGAGACGCAAAAAAGAAGTTTGCATGGCCAGACTTGGTTTCCCATGATAAGGCCAAATATTTTTGGGTTGGTAGCTCAATAACTTTAAGAAAAATGTTTTTGATGAATAAACCTTCCTGTTAATCTAGACTAATATAAATTATCAGAAGAACTAATCACATGATAAATGTTTTTGCTTCACAGGTAAACATGGATGGGGGGCAGGAGAGAATATTAAGTAGAGGTTCGCGCCGGGGGAGCAGCAGTTATGGGTCGAGTGCTATCAGGATCGCCGACAGGTTTGCTGAGTTGATGCTGGTCGTTGGCATTGATGACAACACTGGGTTAGTGCCCCTAGGAGGAAAGGGATTGGAGGTAATTGTCTTTTCTTCTTTCTAAGATTGCTGAAAAGTTGTGCAAACTGATTTCTGAAATTAAGCGGGTTGGGATTACCACAGTGGAATTGCCCTTAAACAACTGGACTTGCTTTATCAGATTTTCTGTTCATGAGGCACACACAAAAAAACCAACAAAACACCAAAGCGAACTTAATACAGTTAGTCAATCTGTTCATTTCGCAGAATGTAACTGAATGCACATTTTGTTTTTTGTACCAAGACAATGGCTTTTACCTATCTCGCTGATCGCTTGAAGTGACTGCCAATTATAGGGCAGTAGCGCTACCGTTTAGCAGGAAAGCATGCTTTTCTTTATTCTTTTCAACTTTCTGAGCTTTTTTTGATCCAGACATATATATTATGTATACATTTTTAGATTCAGGTAGTGTTGACGAAAAAGATAAAATCATTTTTGGATCAATTTCTAACATTTTGATTTTCATTAGAATGTTGAGATTTTTAATGACCAAACTCATTAAAGGCACAGTACGCCTCCCGTAAACCATCACAGATACTGTCAGGCTTTTACACACAGTACAAACACCCTTTCCATTTAACCTTCGCCGGCACTCGTTATCGACTACACTCGGACGCACTCGTGGGTCCATGCGGACCCAGAAGAGTGTTTGATCGCAAATATCTCCTAAACGAGTTGGAATTCTTTAATGAGCTTTTAGAAATGCCTCAGACACCTAAAAAGCTATCATCTTCTAAAAGCTCATTAAATTTCAGTGATAATTAATTAATTATACACGGTATTTGGAACAATTAAAATATTATGGGTCTGCATGGCCCCACGAGTGCCACGGAAGGGTTAGCACAATTTTCCTTCTTTGAGAAGTATAGGTCCGCACGGCCCCACGAGTACCTCGGAAGGGTATACACGCTTTTCCTTCTTTGAGAAGTATGGGTCTGCACGGCCCCACGAGTGCCTCGGAAGGGTATACACGCTTTTCCTTCTTTAAAAAGTATGGGTCCGCACGTCCCCACGAATGCTTCCGTGTGTAGTCTAAATTTGACCATTAATTAATTAATTAATTATCACTGAAATTTAATGAGCTTTTAGGAGATGATAGCTTGTTGGGTGTCTGAGGCATTTCTAAAAGCTCATTAAAAAATTCCAACTCGTTTAAGAGATATTTGCAATCAAACACCCTTCTGGGTCCGCACGGACCCACGAGTGCCGGCGAAGGTTAAACACTCACCGCTTGAGAACATCCTACTCAGGTGCCCTCCGTAAAGAGCGAGCAATTTTTAAGAATTTATTTTTGCGTGGTTTATCTCACCCCTGAGCCATTGTGAACCCGTGTGATCCAGTTTCCTTTTTTCACAATGTAGTCGTCAGTTTGTGATTTGAATGCGACTCGCTGTAAGCTTATCTGCAATAGCTCGTTATTATGTACCTCTGAATCCAAACGAAACAAACCGCTGTGATTCACAAGAACTCTAGCTATGGCTTTTGACTGTTCAGAGGAACTGGCGATAGGCATAAACCGTCGTCTGCTACGAGAACCATGACCTTGTGTGACCCTGCTTCCGGGCTTTTCATTTTTCAAACTTTCAAAACTTCGAATTGTACTGATCTTGTCTTGATGAAAAAAGAATTCTTTTATGATTTAAGAATGTTTGTGTAACAAGCTGTCAAGAGGGGGGGGGGGGGGGGGGGGATGGGGAGGAGGGACTTTTATCAGTGGGAAATTAAAAGTGGGGTTCCAGTGCAACACTAACAAGACATCACTTTTCAACTTCTGTGTCTCACTTTTCAGCACAGCGATGAGGACCTACTTGACAACTTGTTCGACAAGAATTACGAGGCTCACGTTCTCGCGGCAGTGTCTTCCACCAAGGCGCTGTACTTTGAGCCGTTCTTGATGGAAGACCCCAACTACCCGCCCAATCAAAAAGCAGCCCAGCCGTGCACCCCTGTCAACAGCTTCAGGGCGCGTACTGATAGTTCCCTCAACAGAGGGATGAAAAACCCGTAAGCTGTCGTCTGTGTGTGTGTGTCTGAGAGTGTGTGTGTGCGTGCGTGCCTGAGAGTGTGTGTGCGTGCGTGCCTGAGAGTGCGTGTGTGTGTGTGTGCACTGTGTATGAAACGCAATGGAAAGCAGATTTATATTAAAAACCACCAGAGATCCATTTGGGTGCCCGGGTAGCTCAGGTGGTAGAGCACTGGACTTGTGGTCCTAGGGTTGCGTGTTCCAATCCTGGCCGGGACAGAAACGGGTCAACTTTATGTGCAAACCCTGAGACGGTAGCCATGTCCCACCCCTGTGTCACCAAGTTGGCACGTAAAAGACCTTGGCCATTCTGCCATAATCCCGTGACAGTTTTTCTGGTTTGTAATATTTTGGTTAAAACATGATTTTAATCAGATAACATAAGGTGGCATAATACAAACAAGAAATTCCTCCGAGGTAGGAAAAACACCCCCGTCCTTACCATTCTCACTGCCACCAACTGAGAAGGTTATTTCCCTTTGACCATTAATATGTCCCTCTATAAGTCCTTGTAGAATCTTAATCCACCAATAACTCCCTAACCGTGTGTTTGACTGGAATGTATAGAAGCTGTTCACCAAGTTTGGTGACGATCGGTCCGTTCATTCTTGAGATCTATATGCGAACACAAACACACAAACAAACAAACACATCGACCGAATCCTATACACACCCCTATACCGGGGGTGTAAAAATAAACTTAGCACCACACAGCAAGTTATACTTACATTACGTGTTGTTATGTATTTACATCTGTTCAGAAAGCGTCTTGTAAACGTCTTAATTTTTTAGACCACACTATTTTTTCTACCTCCCCTCTCCTTAGTTTTGCGGCGGGGTCGCGAGGAGTATCTGTGAACCCGGCCATGATCACGCATCACCTGAAAAAGATGGACCCCGGCATGATGAGCGCTACAACCAAGGGGGCCGACCTGCCAATCTCTGAAGACGTCATTCGTTCCATCACCACCTTCTGCTTTCCAGGTGTGTTGTTGTTGTTGTTGGTGGTGGTGGTCGTGTTGTTGGTGGTGGTGGTGGTGGTGGTGACTGTTGTCATTGGTGGTCATGTTGTGATTGTTGTCAGTGGTGTTGGTGGGGGTGTTGATGGTGGTGTTATTGTCATTGTTGTAATTGGTGGTGCAGTTGTTATTGGTGTTGTTGTTGTGGTAATTGGTGGTATTGTTGTCATTAGTGTTGTTATTGTGTTTTGTTGTTGTCATTGGAGTTGTTGTTCTCGTCATTGGTGGTGTTGTTGTTGTCATTGGTGTTGTTGTTGTTTTCATTGGTGGTGTTATTGGTGCTGTTGTTGTCATTGGTGTTGTTGTTGTTTTTGTCAATGGTGTTCTTGTCATCGTGTTGTTGTTATGGGTGTTGTTGTTAATGTCGTCATTGTTTTTGGTGTCGGTGGTGTGTGCCTGTCTATAATCCTTTTTATAGACATAGAAAAGTCTCATCTGAGATTCTTTATGGTGGTAGTCTTGGACAGGTGATTGCCAGGGCGGGTTTGACTGTACATGCATGGCAAAAGTACACACAACAATTTCAAATTAAAGAAAAATCATCATTATTATTGATGGTGCTTTTTCAGATCGTATGAAGTTGTACAATGAATGTCCAGACGCTGCAATTCATTTCCCCTTGGTCTCCCCGGAGCGTGACAGTGATTCATTGCTCCCATGGTGTCACCTTCACGCGGTGGGAGTGTTATCACCAAGCTACCCCACCCCTTTATTTCTCTTCTTTTGTCTTATTTCTGCCTTACCAGTCCTTTCACCTATATTTCCTTCCAAGAAAACTCTCCCTACTATTCCCTGCAGTTTTCCAATTCTTTTCTTGTTGTCTTATTTCTACCTGACTGGATCTATCACCTTTATTTCACTTACCAAAAGTCTTCTTTTCCACATCCTTATTTCTCTGCACCCCGGGGGCATGTCGTATGAGGCGACTAACGGATTCTGATTTCTCCTTTAACCGTTGTTAAGTGGTTCTTGTATAGAATATAGTCGATGTTTGTAAAGATTTTAGTCAAGCAGTATGTAAGAAATGTTTAGTCCTTTGTACTGGAAACTTGCATTCTCCCAGTAAGGTCATATATTGTACTATGTTGCAAGCCCCTGGAGCAATTTTTTGATTAGTGCTTTTGTGAACAAGATACACTTAACAAGTGGCTCTATCCCATCTCCCCCCTTTCCCCTATCCCATCTCCCCCCTTTCCCTCGTCGCGATATAACCTTCGTGGTTGAAAACGACGTTAAACACCAAATAAAGAAAAGTGATTCATTCCCCTTGGTCTCCCCGGAGCGTGACAGTGATTCATTCCCCGTGGTCTCCCCGGAGCGTGACAGTGATTCATTCCCCTTGGTCTGCCCGGAGCGTGACAGTGATTCATTCCCCTTGGTCTCCCCGGAGCGAGACAGTGATTCATTCCCCTTGGTCTCCCCGGAGCGTGACAGTGATTCATTCCCCTTGGTCTCCCCGGAGCGTGACAGTGATTCATTCCCCGTGGTCTCCCCGGAGCGTGACAGTGATTCATTCCCCTTGGTCTCCCCGGAGCGTGACAGTGATTCATTCCCCGTGGTCTCCCCGGAGCGTGACAGTGATTCATTCCCCTTGGTCTCCCCGGAGCGTGACAGTGATTCATTCCCCTTGGTCTCCCCGGAGCGTGACAGTGATTCATTCCCCTTGGTCTCCCCGGAGCGTGACAGTGATTCATTCCCCGTGGTCTCCCCGAAGCGTGACAGTGATTCATTCCCCTTGGTCTCCCCGGAGCGTGACAGTGATTCATTCCCCTTGGTCTCCCCGGAGCGTGACAGTGATTCATTCCCCGTGGTCTCCCCGGAGCGTGACAGTGATTCATTCCCCTTGGTCTCCCCGGAGCGTGACAGTGATTCATTCCCCTTGGTCTCCCCGGAGCGTGACAGTGATTCATTCCCCTTGGTCTCCCCGGAGCGTGACAGTGATTCAGTCCCCTTGGTCTCCCCGGAGCGTGACAGTGATACATTCCCCTTGGTCCCCCCGGAGTGTGACAGTGATTCATTCCCCTTGGTCCCCCCGGAGTGTGACAGTGATTCATTCCCCTTGGTCCCCCCGGAGTGTGACAGTGATTCATTCCCCTTGGTCTGCCTGGAGCGTGACAGTGATTCATTCCCCTTGGTCTCCCCGGAGCGTGACAGTGATTCATTCCCCTTGGTCTCCCCGGAGCGTGACAGAATACAGTCTGACCCCCTTTAAGACTCTCCAATTTAAGACTTACCCCTTTGTAAAACCTTGCTTTTTCAGATTTTCTGTTCTTCTTCTTCTTCTGCGTTCGTGGGCTGAAACTCCCACGTACACTCGTGTGTTTTTGTTGCACGAGTGGAATTTTACGTGTATGACCGTTTTTTACCCCGCCATTTAGGCAGCCATACGCCGCTTTCGGAGGAAGCATGCTGGGTATTTTCGTGTTTCTATAACCCACCGAACTCTGACATGGATTACAGGATCTTTTCCGTGCACACTTGGTCTTGTGCTTGCGTGTACACACGAAGGGGGATAAGCCACTAGCAGGTCTGCACATAAGTTGACCTGGGAGATCGGAAAAATCTCCACACTCCGACGCCCTGATTCATTTCCTGGTGCTCACTGACGTGTCTGTTTTGTTGTTGTGGTTTTCAGATCACGTGAAGGTGTAAAGTGAATGCGCTGAATTATTTCCTGGTGCTCACAGATGTGTCTGTTTTTTTGTTTTTCAGATCACGTGAGGGTGTACCATGAATGCCCCGACGCCCTGATTCATTTCCTGGTGCTCACCGATGTGTCGGGTAACAAGACGTACGCCACCTGCATCACCTTCCACAAACCCTACATCATTGAGAAGGTACGTCTCCTTTCCTTTCTCACTCAGAGCTGCCAACTGTGGTGTAGCATGCTACGTTTTAAGAGTTATGAGTAAGCAAAGATTCCCAAGATCATACACGGAGACTTCAGCAGCCAGACCCTATTACAAACAGAACTCTACAATTCACAGGTATGAGCGATGTAGAAGAAACTTCGAGGTATAAATAGCTGTCGCTCTTCCACGGCCAACAACTGCAGAGTCTGCTTGTCACACAAATGAAAAGAAAAAAGTTTCACTGATTGGGTGTTGGTTCTTTCAGACCTGTTTACGAGTACGATTTGGGCGTATTTTGTACGCCAAATTATTATCGGTACGACAATACGCGACACACGCACAAAATAGGACTAAGAAAAAGTCTAAAATACGTTTTCCGGTGTTGGTGTGCTGATTACGGGATGGTACAACTGATACCGGTTTCGGTCTAAGGGAGATAACCCTGACAGAGAGTCTTCAGCTGTGGAAACCTCGTTCAGTTGTTGGCACGTGCAATCGTCTGGACAATCGTGGCAAAATGAAGCGGAAAAATGTGCCAGTTTCGAATGACTGTACCAAGTCTAAACAGCAGAACTTCAGAAGCGAGAGAGAGAGAGAGAGAGAGACGAAGCAAAAAAGAAGAACAAAGAAGAATCCGAAGAACAAAATTCAGAAAAAAACAGACAAGTCGAAGAGAAAGAAAGTGGATGCAGAGAAAGACAGACTAGGGAGTGAGTGAGAGAGAGAGAGTGAGAGAGAGAGAGAGATGTTGTGTGGACAAGTGTGAGAAAGAGAGAGAGAGAGAGAGAGAGAGAGAGGGGAGAGAGAGAGAGGGTAAATAAAAAAAAAATTTAAAAAAAATTGTCCATGATCTGTTTACTGTCCATTGAGTGTGAAGCTGAGAGAAAGAGTGAGACTGAAGGAAAACAATAATAACTTAATAAGAATTAAAAGGATAATAAAAAATAAAAATAAAATAAAAAACTTCCGATAAAAAAGATTAAAAAAAACAACGCACGCACATGTGTGATTAACAATGTCTGATCTCCTAAAAAGAAAAAGAAAAAAAAGAAAAAAAAGCAGAACTTCAGAAGCAGCAGATTTTCTTGGAGAAATATAAGAAAGAGCCAGGAATTGTGGGGTCTACTGTTGAAAAAAGTCATGCACACTGCAAGTATTGTAAATCAGATTTCTCCGTTGCCCATGCTGGGAAATATGACATCGAACAACACTGCAGTTCCAAAAATCCGCTGAAAGCTGCCAAGGAATTATGAAGTTCATTCCCGCAAAGCAAATCCTGCCAGAAGAAAAGGCTGTAGTCCGTGCTGAATCAACTTTT
>NC_090255.1:39195513-39268013 GCF_037325665.1 Littorina saxatilis
ACATAGCTTTTCTATGAACTCCAAGAAGGAATCGACAAAATTTGATATAAACAAATTCATGAGGATTTTTGCTAGATAAACATGATCCAAAGAAATGATCAGTATTTGTTTGTTTTATTTTATTATTAAACGTAAACGGATACCAGATTTCAGCGCCATATGTTAATATCGGATTTACAAGTGAATCAAATAAATGTATCATTGTGTCTATTTGCACGTTTTGATTGCTGAAAATTCTGCGGAGGGAATGTGCTGCTTTATTACCTTGTTTACTTAAATGATCTTGAGCTGTATCAAAATTTCCATTCTTGTTGAATATGACCCCTAAATATTTATATTGATCTGTTACTTTGATTACATCAGTTCCACATTTAAATATTGTGTGCATTTTTGGATTTATATGACAAAATACTATAATTTTTGTTTTTTCTATGTTAATTTTTAAACCCCACTGTAGGCAATAGTTATTTAGATAATCTAACTTATTTTGTAATTCTATTTTTGATTTTGAAAGAAGTACTAGATCATCTGCATACAGCAGACACGTTATTTTTGTATTCTGGTTAATGTATGGCGAATCAACGTCAGGCATTCCATCTGTTATATCATTAATGAAAATATTAAAAAGAGTTGGGCTTAATGTATTTCCTTGATGTACTCCTTTTTTAACCAATACATCTGGTGAATATCCACCTTGCATTTGTGTGCATATCTTTGTATTAATATACATGTTTTTGATTATATTGTAGCATTTACCTCTTATGCAGGTTTTGTATATCTTAAGTAAAAGTGCATCATGCCAAACGTTATCAAAAGCTTTTTGAAAATCTACGAAACATCCATATAATCTACCATTTTTAGTATTGATAATATCGTCTACAATTTTCTTCAGAATAAATATTTGATCCATCGTTCGGTATCCTTTTCGAAACCCAGCTTGTTCTTTTATCAAAATATTCTTTTTTTCTAAAAAGTTGTTGATTCTTGAATTTATGATTTTACAAAACAATTTTCCCAAATTACTACTAAGAGTGATTCCTCTATAGTTACTCGGATTCATTGGATCTCCTTTTTTATGCAATGGTACACTTATTCCAGTCTTCCATTCTGTGGGATAGTTACCACTTGTAAGAATAATGTTGAATAGATTAACTAATATTTTAGTCATATGATCTAAACTTGCTTTTATTATTTCATTGGTTATTCTATCTTTTCCGGATGACTTCTTATTTTTCAACGTTTTACATTCTTTTTTAATTCTTTCTCTGTTATGGGGTCATCTAAAATAGATGTATAACAATGTGTATGCATCTTCTTTAATTCCTCATTTACTATGTATTTTCTTTCATCAGAAACTTTAGTTTCTGTTCCTATCAATTTCTCTAAATGATCAATCCATTTCATTGGATTGATTGCACATTTTTTAGTTGTATTGACTTCACCCATCGTCTTTAAATCTTTTAGAGTTTTCCACATAGCACTTGGATCGTTATTAAATTCGTCATTCAATTTCTTTACTAAATTATCTTTAAAAATCCTTTTCTTTTTCTTTAAAACTGCTTTGTATTTTTTTCTTTTTGAGTAGTATTTCTGACATAAATTTACATCATAAGGGTATCTATTTAGAGCATTTAATAATGATTTTAATTCTCTCCTTTGTAAAAAACAGTCACTATCGAACCATTTTTTATGTTTTCTATTCTTTTTCGTAAAATTGCGGTTCTTGATTTTCTTGTTCAAGCATTGTTTTGCAGCCGTGTTTAGCATTGCTGTTATTTTGTCTGTTAAATTGTTAACACACTCGTCTGAGTAATATTTCTCTTCACATGTATGCATTGTTTCAATTTCGTAGTTTATGTTCTGAAGTAAATGTTTCATGTCTCGTGTGTCTAACTCCTGTTTGAATTTAACTTGTGAATTGCTGTCCCACTGATATATTATATCTTCTGCTTTTCCTTGGTTATTAATTGAACATTTATTATGTTTACAATTGATGTTAGGTTGAACATTGGCATTTTTGTTTTTGAACGGAATTCGAATTCTTAGTTCTAAAGGACAATGATCTGAATATACAGTTAAATCTTTTACTTTCATATGTATTACATCCTTGATTAGTTCCTGAGAACAAAGAAAATAGTCTACTACACTACAACCCTGGGGTGTATAACATGTGTATCGTGTGTGTGTGTGTGTGTGTGTGTGTGTGAGTGGGTGGATGTGTGTGCGTGTAGGGGTTACACTCTATATATTCTTGCCAGAAAATGCTTTGACAAAATCTGACTGTTTGGTTTGGTGTGTGTGTATTGTGTCTTTGCAAATGCAGTGTGCTTGTTGCAGCATGATCGGCCATGTGGAACGAGACATGGAGGAGATGTTCACCTTTGTCAAAGACTTCACCTACACCATGACCATGACCCCTGCCCCTCCCGCTGGAAGTGTTGTAGTGGTAGGCATTGTCGCACTTGCCACTTTTTTTAAACAGACAACGCATTGTTTGCTTTTTTAGCAAAAAATTGACAATTAAATTACATATTCTTACTAGTACTCCAACTCACATCATTGACCTTAGTCAAACTGCTAAGACGCTGAAATGGTGAGTTGGATAAGTATTTTAATCAAATGAAAATGTATTATTAACTTTTTTGATTATAACAGATTGAGACAACTATGAGGTCACAAGGTCAAAATGAGGTCACAAGGTCAAAATGAGGCCGCAAGGTCAAAATGAGGTCACAAGGTCAAAATGAGGTCACAAGGTCAAACAGCTCTCAGAATGCAGACTCTTTGATTTCACCGCACATCGGGGAGAAAATGTATTTCTCTCTGTTAACTTCCTTTGACTTGCGGCCAATACACAGGAAGCGTCTATTGTGTGAATTTTTCTTAGTTTTGACCTTGAAAGTGGGGATACAGTAGAACCTCCCTTTTACTTTGAGACCTCTGAAAATCTGAGAAAATTGGGTCTTAAAATGGAGGAAGTCTTAAAATGGGGGTAGTTTTACAATGGGGGTAGTTTTACAATGGGGGTAGTTTTACAATGGGGTAGTTTTACAATGGGGGTAGTTTTACAATGGGGGTAGTTTTACAATGGGGTAGTTTTACAATGGGGGTAGTTTTACAATGAGGGTAGTTTTACAATGGGGGTAGTTTTACAATGGGGGTAGTTTTACAGAGGTTATTCTTCTTCTTCTTCTGCGTTCGTGGGCTCAAACTCCCACGTACACTCGTGTTTTTTTTTGCACGAGTGGAATTTTACGTGTATGACCGTTTTTTATCCCGCCATTTAGGCAGCCATACGCCGTTTTCGGAGGAAGCATGCTGGGTATTTTTGTGTTTCTATAACCCACCGAACTCTGACATGGATTACAGGATCTTTTTTCGTGCGCACTTGGTCTTGTGCTTGCGTGTACACACGGGGGTGTTTGGACACCGAGGAGAGTCTGCACAGAAAGTTGACTCTGAGAAATAAATCTCTCGCCGAACGTGGGGACGAACTCACGCTGACAGCGGCCAACTGGATACAAATCCAGCACGCTACCGACTGAGCTACATCCCCGCCCACAGAGGTTATGAACAGAAAATCTGAGAAAACCAGGCCTTAAAAAGGAGGGAGCCTTGAATCGGGGGGTCTTAAAAGGGGGGTCTTAAAAGGGGGGTCTTAAAAGGGGGGTCTTAAAAGGGGGGTTCTACTGTAACAACTATTACATTTACAACAATGCGCCTTGTGGTTCGGAAATTTTTGCTTTTTCGACAGGAAATGAGCGTGTACAACCTGTCGGTGTTCCTATTCCCTGCTGAGTGTCCCGAGAAACCCGTCAACGACATCCCCCTCCACCTCGTCTTCCTGTGTTTCCATGCCGATGACGTCTTGCGCATCATCTCCGCCGTTCTGATGGAGCAGCGGATCGTCTTCGTGTCCAGCAACTATGCTCTGCTCACCACGGTCATGGAGGTATTACATTTACTTTACTTTACTTTACTATCCCAATGCTGGAAAATTTGGGTCGCTTCCTCCCAGTGGAAAGCTAGCAGCAACAAGAGTCGCGCTCCCCAGGTGTGTGCGTGTTCAGGTGTCATCAGCCACCTGCTCTTATGGGAGAATGACCGAGGTCTTTTACGTGCCACAGGGGTGGGACATGGATACCGTCTGTGAGTCTGCACATAAAGTTGACCCGTGTCTCTCCCAGTGGGGATTGGAACCCGTGACTCTAGGATCGCAAGTCAAGAGCTGTACCCACTGAGCTACTCGGCCCCCTTGACCCTAGGATCGCAAGTCAAGAGCTGTACCCACTGAGCTACTCGGCCCCCGAGTGTGCTAAGACGGGTGCAATGGCCTAGTGGATGAGACACAGACCTCTCAAGCAGAAAGTCGTGGGTTCGAATCCTAGCCGTGCAACTGTTTTCTTTTTTCTTTCCATTTCTCTATTGCAGACCTGGCAACCCTTGTGAAACATCAAGTGTAGCAATTAATTTTTGTGTGGATATTTCAGCATAGCAAATGGTGTTTTAATGTAGCATTGTCTATACAACAAAATTGGATCTTCTTCTGTCTTCTTCTGCGTTCGTGGGCTGAAACTCCCACGTACACTCGTGTTTTTTGCACGAGTGGAATTTTACGTGTATGACCGTTTTTTACCCCGCCATTTAGGCAGCCATACGCCGTTTTCGGAGGAATAACAAAATTGGATAATAATAACCACTGCATGTTGCCGGTGTTTTTCTCCCAGTGTTTCCTGTATTTCATCCTGCCGTTTCGCTGGCGGTACACGTACGTGCCGATCCTGTCGGCGTCATCGCTGGAACTCATGGAGGCCCCCGGGACGTTCATGATGGGCTGTCACACTCGACACCTGGACGTTGTCGAACAGGTAAGGGTCAAGGTCACACACACACACACACACACACACACACACACACACACACACACACACACACACACACACACACACACACAAACATAAACACACGCACGCATGCGCCCAAGCTGTGAGCAATTGGAAGAGCTAGCACACTATATTTTGTTATGTTAGAACGTATTAACCTCAAACCAGGAAATATTACTAACACATTGCACTAGGTTGTAATCAAGTCTTGTTTCAGATTGACGGCTTGGTGGTGGTGAACATTGATGATGGCACCATCACTGTCATCTCCGAGTCGTCCACCATTCAGCGACGAAGCAGCGTCATCAACTTCCTGGACAGGGAGACAATCCCTGACATTCCTCAGGAATCGGCCACGCTCTTCAAGAAAATCTGCAAAAGAGTTCGCTTCCAGCTTGAGCTGTTTGACGTGCAGAGGTGAGGGCTGAGAGAACGTGAGATTGGTACAGTGAAACCCACTTTAAAGACCTACAAAATGTTGAGAAAATCAGGCCTTCCAAAAGAGGGAGTCTTGAAATTTACAGAGGTTATGAATGGAACAACTGGAAAAACAGTTTATTAAAAGGACTGGGGATGCCGAGTGGTAACGCACTTGCGCTCGGAAGCGAAAGGTTGCGAGTTCGACCCTGGGTCAGGGCGTTAGCAATTTTCTCCCCCCTTTCCTAACCTAGGTGGTGGGTTCAAGTGCTAGTCTTTCGGATGAGACGAAAAACCGAGGTCCCTTCGTGTACACTACATTGGGGTGTGCACGTTAAAGATCCCACGATTGACAAAAGGGTCTTTCCTGGCAAAATTGTATAGACATAGATAAAAATGTCCACAAAAATACCGGTGTGACTTGGAATAATAGGCCGTGAAAAGTAGGATATGCGCCGAAATGGCTGCGATCTGCTGGCCGATGTGAATGCGTGAAGTATTGTGTAAAAAAATTCCATCTCACACGGCATAAATAAATCCCTGCGCCTTGAATATGTGCGCGATATAAATTGCATAAAATAAAAAAAATAAATAAAAAAAATAAAAAATTCCTGCGCTTAGAACTGTACTGATTGATTGAAAAGGGAGAGAGTTAAGTCCTAAATTGGGGGGGGGGGGGTGTGGGGGGGTGTTAAAAGGGGGGGGGGGGGGGTTCACTGTTCTGGTATTGGTATCATATCCGTTTGACTTGGAATAAAGGTCGTGAAAGGTGAATGCTCGCCTAATAGGCTACTGAGCTTTACTGGCCGATGTGAATGTGTTATATATTGTGTGTAAAAAATGTCTGTTTGTCTGTCTGTCTGTAAAAAATTCCATTTCAAACGGCAGAAATTAATATGTAAGCGCCTAGGGCTATATCTAGATTAGGCGCATAAAAAAATGATCACAATAATAATAATAATAATATCGTCCTGTGAGGTTGCCCTTGATGTGTATTCGGGCTGCTTTCTCACTGGGGGAAATGAGCTGCCGCACAGTACATGTAACTATAGGACTAGACTCTTTTAAACAAAATCTTTTTCCTGCATGCATGTTTTTGTTTTTCCAAGCTCTGAGACTTTCACTTTTGGGATTTTTATGGTGCACATGCATGCACACAGGGGTGTTCAGAAGTTGATTCTGGGTCTTCTTCTTCTGCGTTCGTGGGCTGAAACTCCCACGTACACTCGTGTTTTTTGCACGAGTGGAATTTTACGTGTATGATCGTTTTTACCCCGCCATTTAGGCAGCCATACACCGTTTTCAGAGGAAGCATGCTGGGTATTTTCGTGTTTCTATAACCCACCGAACTCTGACATGGATTACAGGATCTTTTTCGTGCGCACTTGGTCTTGTGCTTGCGTGTACACACGGGGGTGTTCGAACACCGAGGAGAGTCTGCACACAACTCAACTCAACTCAACTCAACTCAAATTTATTAATCCATATGGAAATTATCAACTCAACTCAACTCAACTCAAATTTTATTGGCTTCAATTTTCATAGAAGAATTTGTCTTGCGCTTGGGAGAAAGTAAGAGTATAACATATAACAAGTCGCGTAAAGCGAAAATACAATATTTAGTCAAGTAGCTGTCGAACTCACAGAATGAAACTGAACGCAATGCCATTTTTCAGCAAGACCGTATACTCGTAGCATCGTCAGTCCACCGCTCATGGCAAAGGCAGTGAAGTTGACAAGAAGAGCGGGGTAGTAGTTGCGCTAAGAAGGATAGCACGCTTTTCTGTACCTCTCTTTGTTTTAACTTTCTGAGCGTGTTTTTAATCCAAACATATCATATCTATATGTTTTTGGAATCAGGAACCGACAAGAAATAAGATGAAAGTGGTTTTAAATTGATTTGGACAATTTAATTTTGATAATAATTTTTATATATTTAATTTTCAGAGCTTGTTTTTAATCCGAATATAACATATTTATATGTTTTTGGAATCAGCAAATGATGGAGAATAAAATGAACGTAAATTTGGATCGTTTTATAAATTTTTATTTTTTTTTTACAATTTTCCGATTTTTAATGACCAAAGTCATTAATTAATTTTTAAGCCACCAAGCTGAAATGCAATACCGAAGTCCGGGCTTCGTCGAAGATTACTTGACCAAAATTTCAACCAATTTGGTTGAAAAATGAGGGCGTGACAGTGCCGCCTCAACTTTCACGAAAAGCCGGATATGACGTCATCAAAGACATTTATCAAAAAAATGAAAAAAACGTTCGGGGATTTCATACCCAGGAACTCTCATGTCAAATTTCATAAAGATCGGTCCAGTAGTTTAGTCTGAATCGCTCTACACACACACACACACACACACACGCACAGACAGACAGACACACATACACCACGACCCTCGTCTCGATTCCCCCTCGATGTTAAAATATTTAGTCAAAACTTGACTAAATATAAAAACAGCATTCATATCACATTTCATGTATCACACACAGTAATCACTAGTATAAGCCTTTTTATTATGTTGTAACAATACTCATTTCCAATCAAAAGAATAAGAATGCATACTAAACACAGTCTCACTAACGCAAACAGTCATCCGTCAAGTCAAGTCTGCCAACTCACAACTCACTCACACAACAACAGCAACAGCAATACAATTTAACAAAAACCATAATTCCAATAACAAAAAGACGTCCAAGAGTCCACCTCCACATCCACGCGCACACAAGGTTTACAAAGCACCACATGTCGACTAGAACACCGCACATTTGGGCTACGGTAATACAGTTACTAAAAATACATACATTACAGATAACCCAGCAACAGAGTACAGTAATAATTATGACAGAGAAACATGATAGAGGCCTCTAACATGTGATTGGTTGAAAGCATGGATAGCTCTGGGAACAAAAGAATTGCGGAAACGTGACGTTCTAGCAACCATAGCCCTCAGTCTACCACTCCTGTCAATGCGTCGAGAGTCAAATTCAGGTTTCAGTGGGTGTGTCTCGTCAGCCAAAATTGAGGTCAGTCGGTCAGTCAGTCGTCTCTGGCAAACTGATTCAATGGTCTCTTGTTTCCTGCCTACAACAGATCCAGCCTTCTTGACTAGCTTTTCTAGCCTGTCACTATCCTGTTTACTAAGGTTACCCCCCCAGCACACACATGCATATGTCAACACGCTACCAACAGTGGACAGATAGAACATTTGCAGGATGTCATTACGAACAGAGAACGATCTAAGCTTCCTTAGACAGTACATTCGCGTGTGCGCTTTCTTCAAGATTTGGTCAGTGTTGGCATGCCAAGACAGCTTGTTGTCGATCACTACACCTAGGTAGCGATAGCTTTCAACCTGTTCGACTTCAACACCAGCTATCACGATAGGCTTGTGTGCTACCTTTTTTCTTCTAGTGTCAAAAATCATTTCTTTAGTTTTTCCTGTGTTCAAGTCCAGGTAATTCTCGTCGCACCAGTCCACAAAGCTGCTAACTTCTTGTCTGTAGTGTGTGTCATTGTCGTTGACTCTGAGAAATAAATCTCTCGCCGAACGTGGGGACAAACTCACGCTGACAGTGGCCAACTGGATACAAATCCAGCGCGCTACCGACTGAGCTACATCCCCGCCCGTTCAGAAGTTGATTCTGGGTTATATAGGCGTCAATAATATATACATGAATACAAACAGGCACACCCTATGTTTAGATTGCAAGCACTTCTACATGCACTTTACATATACACATCAAATTGTATCCATCATTTTACGTGTACTTTCAGGCCTTTCTATTACGACATAGAGCAGGAGAGGACGTTCCGCATGAAGAAGTGTCTACAGTTCAACACGGAGATCAGTTTTGCTTTCCTCGAGCTCATGGTCAACTTGTTTAGGTAAGGGGGCAGAAAACGTATTATTGTGTGTGTGTGTGTGTGTGTGTGTGTGTGTGTGTGTGTGTGTGTGTGTGTGGTGTGTGCTTTGCTTTCCTAGAGCTTATGGTCAACTTGTTTAGGTAAGGGGGCAGAAAACCTATTGGTAATAATTTTGTTCCTACCGCAGCTATAAAACATAAGTAATTTCAACAATTTTGTAATTGATGTCGTTGAATTTATTTATCAGGCATGAAAATTCTCCGTATTTTCCGTATTTTTGAAAAAAATAAACCGTATTTTGTTTTATTTTCAGTATTTTTCCTTTTTTTTTTTTTTAATTTTTTTTTTTTTTTTTTTTTCCCTAGTCATAGTTATAGTAAAATAGTTTTGGGGCCATGTTTGAATCCAATTTTAAGGCTCAGATAGCCCCAGATTGCACCAAATTGCACCCTTGAACAAAAAATTTTCCGGGGGGGCATGCCCCCGGACCCCCCTACAAGTCTTGGCGCTTCGCGCCTGCGAAACTTGGCGCTACGCGCCTGCGAAACTTGGCACTACGCGCCTTCGAATTTTGTTTTCAGTATTTTTTTTTTTTTCAGTTTTCATGCCTGTTTATAAAGTTAAAAAACAAAGGAATACTGTACTCACCAATACAGTTATTTATTTATGTTTTATAGCTGCGTATGTTGGGTGTGCTTGGCTAGAGTGAATGGAGTGATAACCGCGTGTCAAAACAAATTCCCAAACTTGGGCAATAAATTGTCTGTATTCTGTATTCTGTACCCATAGCAGTTTATATAGGGCTATTAATTGAGCTCAAAAATGTCAACCCTGCTTGACTGAATTGACCTTCAAAGGTGATTCTTGTGCTTCATGCGATCTTCTTCTTCTTCTTCAGCGTTCCAGAATTTTCTGGTAACGTGTGAGCTCTTTTGCCCATTTGGGTTCCCCAAACTATACTCTGAGAGCATAGTCAGCTTCACTCCGCTTTCATTGAGTTGGCATGCTGGGTATTTTCGTGTTTCCATAACCCACCCGAACTCTCACATGGATTACAGGATCTTTTCCGTGCGCACTTGGTCTTGTGCTTGCGTGTACACACGAAGGGGGATAAGTCACTAGCAGGTTAGGAGGCCGACGTCTTACCACCACGCCACTGCGCCCGTCTCTTCAGGCGATCGTTTTCATTCACATGTAATATTTTAATTGTTACTTGCAGAGGTGTAATGACAGTTCTTCGTGTGGAGTTACGGCAGTTCAACAAACAGACTTTCATGGACAGCGTTAATGCTCCAGACAGACCGTTCTATGAGAAGGTAACTTAGAGAAGATTTTAATCAGCTAACACATTTGCTTGGTTGTATTGCATGTTTTTGTGCCTTTTTTGGCCTTTTTTGGCCTTTTTAAAAAAAAAATCTGAAAAATAAAGGGAAGTAAGCGCTTTAAATTACATATGACTTGTGCAACAGAGTAAGTGAGAGTTATGTGCAAACAGACTCCTGGCACCTGAGGGAATAACAAGCATTGAAATGAACAAGCGACTTTTATGCATAAAGAGTTTTTGTTATAGCAAGCTGAGACTAGCTAAGACATTAATACAGCAATAGACCCTATCGGTTTTCCAAGTTCTCGCAAGCTCTCGCAAACTTCAAAGCATAGCAATGACATGTTGTATGGTTATCTCGCGACAGCTGCGAAGCCAAAAGCTCGTAGTTCTTGCTACTTTCAAAGCATAACAGATATCTCTCGACAGCTGCCAATGCCAAAAAGCTCGTAGTTCTTGCTACTTTCAAAGCATAACAGATATCTTGCGAGAGCTGCTCAGATGCCGAAAAGGTTTATTGGCCGGTTTATCATTTGAGAATGTTTGTGAGAACGTTACAACAGTGAATATTCATAACATGAGGTGGGTGGATTGGCTGCGTGTAAGTTGTGAGTGTGAGTGTACTCTGAGGGACAGACGGGAGTAGTTCAGGTTGTGAGTGTACAGTACCCGGCAAAAGAAACGCAACTCATTCGCGCCCACTATCTGGTTCATATTTTACCATTTGAAAATTACGAACAATCACTTGCAACAGTGGGCGCAAATAATAATAATAATAATAATAATAATAATAATAAATGAGCATTTATATAGCGCAACATCATAACTTTAGAATTATGCTCTTTGCGCTTGACACATTTAAAATTAAAACACAGTTATACAAGCATTTACATTTACATTCATAGTCAACAACGCTTAATTAAAAGCATACACCATCAAAGATACATTACAAAAGATTCTTCCACTAACTAAATAATAAAAACATGAATAAAATAGGTAGTGAAAAATCACTAAAACAACAAATAACACTAAAATTAAAACACAGTTATACAAGCATTTACATCTACATTCATAGTCAACAACGCTTAATTAAAAGCATACACCTTCAAACATACATTACAAAAGATTCTTCCACTAACTAAGTAATAAAAACATGAATAAAATAGGTGGTGAAAAATCACTAAAACAACAAATAACACTACATGTAGCCTACTGATGGACTGAGAAAACAAAATCAGGGGTTGTATTTCCTGAAGAGGTGCGTTTTAAGTGCTCGTTTGAATGCTTGGGGTGACTGAGAGTGGCGGATGTGGAAGGGGAGAGAATTCCATTGTGTGGGTGCGCAGAAAGTAAAAGTGCGTTGTCCGTATGTTTTGGTTTTGGTGTGTGGAATGGTAAGGATGCGACAGTCAGAAGAGGCACGGAGTTGTCTTGCTGGAGAATAGACAGTGAGGAGTTCAGAGAAGTAAGCAGGAGACGAACCAGAAAAGAAGTTAAAGCAGAGGGTAGACAGTTTGTAGTCAATGCGGGCTTGAATAGGTAACCAGTGCAGTGTGTGAAGAAGTGGTGTTGCGTGATCTCGTTTTCGTGCTTTGAGAATGAGGCGTGCTGCCGAGTTTTGGACTTTTTGTAGTTTATGCAGGAGGTACAGAGGACAGCCAGAGAGAAGAGAGTTGCAGTAGTCAAGTTTAGAAAGAACAAAGGCACAGACAAGAGTGTTAGTTGTTTGAGAGGAGAGTGTGTGGCGAATGGTGCTGATCTTACGAAGCTCAAAATAAGCTGCTCTACAGACTAAAGATATATGTTTGTTAAGGGTCATGTCAGATGAAAGGGTGAATCCAAGGTTTCTAGCTGATGGTGAGAAAAGAATGTCGGTGTTGCCTATTTGAACAGAAACAGGTTGGGGAGAGGAAAATGTAGTGTTCTTCTTTTTGCACAGTAAGACTTCAGTCTTATCATCATTCAGCTTAAGTTTGTTATCAACCATCCAAGATTTAACATCAGTGATGCATGTCTGAATGGTCTGGATGGCGGAATGTGTCTCTGCTGGGGGACTGGGTTTATACAGCTGGGTGTCATGAGTTGCGTTTCTTTTGCTGGGTACTGTACTCTGAGGGACAGACCGGAGTAGTTCAGGTTGTTGTTTTTAACGATATAGCTGTGCAAAACTTATGCAAGTTTCTTTCCTTTCTGTGTTCACTCGGCATCTTCAACATCCTCCTCCCTTATGACCAGAAAATGGTTATGGGTCTCCCTTACCTTCATTCGCTTGTGTCTTCCCTGCAAGCGGCTGAACATTTTGTCAAGATAAGTTTTGTCTAATTGTTGTTTATCTAGACGGGCGCAGTGGCGGGGCGGTAAGACGTCGGCCTCCTAATCGGGAGGTCGTGAGTTCGAATCCCGGTCGCTGCCGCCTGGTGGGTTAAGAATGGAGATTTTTCCGATCTCCCAGGTCAACTTATGTGCAGACCTGCTAGTGACTTAACCCCCTTCGTGTGTACACGCAAGCACAAGACCAAGTGCGCACGGAAAAGATCCTGTAATCCATGTCAGAGTTCGGTGGGTTATAGAAACACGAAAATACCCAGCATGCTTCCTCCGAAAGCGGCGTATGGCTGCCTTAATGGCGGAGTAAAAACGGTCATACACGTAAAATTCCACTCGTGCAAAAACACGAGTGTACATGGGAGTTTTAGCACATGAACGCAGAAGAAGAAGAAGAAGTTGTTTATCTGTGAACTTAAAAGACCACTGGGTCGATGTAATATCTGTGAATGTAACAGGTCTGAGAGTGGCAAGTATTTAACTGGCCATGGCGAGTAGAAACATGCTCCCATGGGGTCGCCTTCACGCGGCGGGAATGTTTCCACAGAGCTACCCCACCCCTTTACTTCTCTTCTTTTGTCTTATTTCTGCCTTACCAGTCCTTTCACCTATATTTCCCTCCAAGAAAACTCTCCCTACTATTCCTTGCAGTTTTCCAATTCTTTTCTTGTTGTCTTATTTCTATCTGACTGGATCCATCACCTTTATTTCACTTACCAAAAGTCTTCTTTTCCACATCCTTATTTCTCTGCACCCCGCATGTCGTAAGAGGCGACTAACGGATTATGTTTCTCCTTTTACCCTTGTTTAGTGGTTCTTGTATAGAATATAGTCAATGTTTGTAAAGATTTTAGTCAAGCAGTATGTAAGAAATGTTTAGTCCTTTGTACTGGAAACTTGCATTCTCCCAGTAAGGTCATATATTGTACTACGTTGCAAGCCCCTGGAGCAATTTTTTGATTAGTGCTTTTGTGAACAAGAAACACTTAACAAGTGGCTCTATCCCATCTCCCCCCTTTCCCCTATCCCATCTCCCCCCTTTCCCTCGTCGCGATATAACCTTCGTGGTTGAAAACGACGTTAAACACCAAATAAAGAAAGAAAGAAAGAAAGAGTAGAAACATGTAACTGGCGAGTAGATATGTTCATCTACTTGCCAAATGTGAGTAAACTAATGTAAAGCTGCTCACAAAATTGTTTATTTGGCTAGTAAATTTTGCTTTCTGGATAGTACATTTTCAGAATCACTAGCCAAAGGCGAGTACACCTTTTGTTGGACTTTCAGTTTTGTTTTGTTAAATTTTTTCTTATTATTTTTTGTCTGTGGGCTTAAAAGACCGCTGGGTTGATATATCTGTGAACGTAACGTAACGTTTTGTCAAAAATGAAACTTTCCAACAACATACCTTTCTTACCTTTACCTTGTTGTTATTGGACTGTATTGACAGGTGGTTGCGACCAGGGCTGCGTAACGTTTTGTTTTGTCAATAATGAAACTTTCCAACAACATACCTTTCTTATCTTTACCTTGTTGTTACTGAACTGTATTGACAGGTGCTTGCGACGGACATGTTCAAGACATTCATAGAGGAGCGGCTGAACAAGCGTGTGGACTACTGGTCCGAGTACGAAATGAAGACGCGCCCCTGGGCAAAGAAAGCCGGCGGCTTGGTGGACACTGCTGCTGTCAACAGCAGGAGCAAAATTAGGTAAGATATTTCCCCCAACCCCTTTGTGGAACTAATGTACTGTAAATCCTCCTTTTTATGACCTCCAAAATCTGAGAAAATCAGGTCTGAAAAAGTGATTTATTATTATCATTATTATTATTATTATTATTATTTAAATAGCAATTGCGTTCCATAAACATTCCATAAACATTCCATAATTATTCCATAAACATTCCATAAACTTTCCATAAACATTCCATAAACATTCCATAAACTTGCCTGTCTTGCTTTTTGATTCGTGAAACTTGCATGCTTACATTTACAGCAGGTAGTTCAGTTTTATTTAGAAGGCAGTTTCACTGTTTTTTTTCTGAATTAAACATTTTCCATAAACTTGCCTTTCTTGTGCAGTGGAACCCCCCTTTTAAGATCCCATATTTCAGACTTCCTCTCTTTTAACTCATTGTCTCCCTGGTACGGATACATCCGTACACACAGTCACTTCAGTCGCTTCCTGTAACGTCGATCTAACGCCTACATTCCATCGTGTTAATACACAGTTGCTACACAGTTACTACAATCCTGAGTGACCTGCTGCCGCACAGCTGGTCTTGGCTAAAAAAAACCTTGGTCAACATAGGTGGGGTAGAAAGTGTTAAGACCCTCTTTTCTCAGACCTTCTGTTCAAATCCTCTGTAAATGTACCCATATTTTAAGATTCTTTAAAGCATGTTTGTTTGTTTGTTTGTTTAACGCCCAGCCGACCACGAAGGGCCATATCAGGGCGGTGCTGCTTTGACATTTAACGTGCGCCACACACAAGACAGAAGTCGCAGCACAGGCTTCATGTCTCACCCAGTCACATTATTCTGACACCGGACCAACCAGTCCTAGCACTAACCCCATAATGCCAGACGCCAGGCGGAGCAGCCACTAGATTGCCAATTTTAAAGTCGTAGGTATGACCCGGCCGCGGTTCAAACCCACGACCTCCCGATCACGGGGCAGACGCCTTACCACTAGGCCAACCGTGCCGGTCTTTAAAGCGTGGTTTTCTCAGATTTTTTTAGGTCTTAAAACGGGGGTTCCACTGTATTTGATACTTGCATACTTATTTTACTTTGTTATGTCTGAATCAAACATTCCATAAACTTACCTTTTCTGTCTTTTAATTCTTGATACTCTGCTTGCTTGCGTTAACAGCAGGCAATTCCGCAAACCGTTACGAAAGCAGGTGTCCATCTCGACGTTTTCCACCACCACCTTGACCCCGCGAGAGTTTGAGTATTTCCGTCTTCCCACGCTCAATGACCCCAAGGCGTACGTCAGGACGTGTATCGCTCAACTCAGCAAGTCTCTGGAGGTGATTATGATTGCTTTTGTTTAGCCCTTTCGCTGCCTGTAGCTGAAGTCCAACGTTGGGGGCCTGGTAGCTCAGTTGGTAGAGCACTGGACTTGTGATCCTAGGGTCACGGGTTCGAATCGTGTTTCTTGTATAGAATATAGTCAATTTTTGAAAAGATTTTAGTCAAGCAGTATGTAAGAAATGTTAAGTCCTTCTGGTTCTGGTTCTGGTATAGTACGTCGCAGGAGCCAAGTTGGCTATATATGCGACGGGACTGGTGGGCGCAGCGGCCTAAAAAGAGGAGGAGGGAGGAGGGAGGTTTGTACTGGAAACTTGCATTCTCCCAGTAAGGTAATATATTGTACTACGTTGCAAGCCCCTGGAGCAAATTTTTGATTAGTGCTTTTTGACTCACATGCGAAGCAAAAGTGAGTCTATGTACTCACCCAAGTCGTCCGTCCGTCCGTCCGTCCGTCCGGACGTCCGTCCGTCCGGACGTCCGGAAAACTTTAACGTTGGATATTTCTTGGACACTATTCAGTCTATCAGTACCAAATTTGGCAAGATGGTGTATGATGACAAGGCCCCAAAAAACATACATAGCATACGTGGTCGCAGGGGCCATAAATGTTGCCTAAAAAACAGCTATTTTTCACATTTTTCCCATTTTCTCTGAAGTTTTTGAGATTCAATACCTCACCTATATATGATATATAGGGCAAAGTAAGCCCCATCTTTTGATACCAGTTTGGTTTACCTTGCGTCAAGGTCAAGGTCACAGGAGCTCTTCAAAGTTGGATTGTATACATATTTTGAAGTGACCTTGACCCTGAACTATGGAAAATAACTGTTTCAAACTTAAAAATTATGTGGGGCACATGTTATGCTTTCATCATGAGACACATTTGGTCACATATGATCAAGGTCAAGGTCACTTTGACCCTTATGAAATGTGACCAAAATAAGGTAGTGAACCACTAAAAGTGACCATATCTCATGGTAGAAAGAGCCAATAAGCACCATTGTACTTCCTATGTCTTGAATTAACAGCTTTGTGTTGCATGACCTTGGATGACCTTGACCTTGGGTCAAGGTCACATGTATTTTGGTAGGAAAAATGTGTAAAGCATGTGAGTCGTATGGGCTTTGCCCTTCTTGTGTGAACAAGAAACAATTGACAAGTGGCTCTAATTCCCATCTTCCCCCTTCCCCCGTCGCGATATAACCTTCGTGGTTGAAAACGACATAAAACACCAAATAAAGAAATAATTCTGCCATAAATGCAGGTGGCTGATTACACCTAAACAACGCAGACACCTGGGTAGCGCGACTCTGTTGCTGCTAGCTTTCCACTGGAAGGAAGCGACCCGAATTTCCCAGCTATAGGACAATAAAGTAATGGAAAAAATAAAACAATAAAAAGAAACTGCTTCACGGGCAAGAAATCTTAAAGAAACGACAAAAGTAGAAGAAGAACAACAACGAAAACAATGTGTTAAGTGTGGTGTATTCATTTATTCATCAAGGGCACACAGAGAGCTGTCAATACAGCCGGTAAATACAGGTAAGGGCTGTTTCAACGCTGAAAAGAGTCTGCACAGAGTTGAGTGTGGGAGTTCTATATCCTCATTAAACCAAGGGTAGAACCGGAATGCCGATAGTGGCGAACTGGTTTTGAAACCAGAAAAAGACTTGGTTCACACTGAGTTAACTCTCCTCTCCACTGGCATCTGTGTCCATGATTACCTTCAGCAATGCCATGGCCCTCGGATACAGAGAAATGGAATACTTTATTTAGATCTCAGATGAGAAATTCCTGTGTCTGTTAATGAGTGAGTCTGTATCTGCTACCTGTATGTATGAGCTTATATCCCCCCTCCTCACTGGCTTGTGTGTTTGTGTTTCCTTCCAGAAATGCTGTGACCCTTTAGTAACCAGGAGTTTTTTTCTGAGCTATCCCACCTCCTCTCTGGCTCGTGTGTTTGTACTTCGCTTAAAAAATGCCATGATCCCTAGATCCGAGCCAACTACCTGTACACGATGTTTTATTAGCTATGCCCCCTCGTTACTAGCTTTTGTATTTGTGTTTCCCTTCAGAAATGCCGTGACCCTCAGATGCAGAAAAAGAGATTACTTTATAAGATCTCAAATGAGAAATCCCTGTGTGTTTGTGTGTCCTCCAGACATGCCGTGACCCCCAGATTGGAACCAACTACCTGTTCCTACATGAAAAGATCTCAAATGAGAAATCCCTGTGTGTTTGTGTGTACCTCAAGACATGCCGTGACCCCCAGATTGGAACCAACTACCTGTTCCTACCAGAAAACTTTATAAGATCTCAAATGAGAAATCCCTGTGTGTTTGTGTGTACCTCCAGACATGCCGTGACCCCCAGATCCGAGCCAACTACCTTTACCTGCGTGGAGTGTTCTATGCGGCACAGTCGTCCACCATGAAGGCGCTAGATGACCTGCTGTCCATCCAGTCGGCCTACTCACGTCTGCTCCCTGTGGAGTAAGTTTTGTGATTTGTTCAGCGTGGTGTGTATCTGAGGGGGGGGGGGGGGGGGGGGGGTGGGGGAATAGCGAGTTGGGGGGGAGGGGGGGGGGAGAAAGTGGATGGGGAAGCTGTGTGGGGGGGGGGGGGGGTGTGTGTGTGTGTGAGGGAGGGTTTGTGTGTGTGTTTGTTTGTGTGTTTGACTGTTTTGTGCATGTACTTGTGTTTGTATGTGTGTGTATGTATGCGTATGGACGTGGATACCCCCCATTTTCATCAATATTGGGAATTCACATATCCTATGAAGACAGAATCATTACCTTCTGTACTTTATCCTCTAAATCCTTGAGCTAATTTGTTGTTAGGTTGTGTCGAGATCTTCTGGCCACCATTCCGGAGTCGGAAAGGGAGGAAATCCTGCGACGCAAGGGAGTTAACCATATTCAGGAGCTGGTGATAGGAAGCGAGAACCTGATCAGGAGAAGAGGTTTTGTTGACACTGTCACCATTCCAGAGCACGATCTCAGTGAGTGGTGTGTGTGTGTGGGGTGTGTGTGTGTGTGTGTGTGTGTGTGTGCATGCATGTGCGTGTGTGTGTGTGTGTGTGTGTGTGTTTGTGTGTGTGTGTGTATGTGGTGTGTGTGCGTGTAGTGTGTGCATGTGTGTGGTGTGTGCGTGGTGTGTGTGTGTGTGTGTGTGTTTGTGTGTGTGCGTGTATGTGGTGTGTGTGTGTGTGCGTGTAGTGTGTGCGTGTGTGTGGTGCGTGTGTGTGTGTGTGTGTCTGTGTGTGTAGTGTGTGCGTGTGTGTGGTGTGTGTGTGTGTGTGCGTGTGTGTGTGTGTAGTGTGTGGGTATGTGTGTGTGTGTGTGTGTGTGTGTCTGTGTGTCTGTCTGTCTGTGTGTGTGTGCATGACTGATGATAGACATGTAAAAACAGAGAGAATGATGATATGAATGTGGTCCCCTGCCATTACCTCCCCTGCCATTACCTCCCCTGCCATTACCTCCCCGTCTGTTTCTCTATGTCTTGCACATTCAGTTGCATATATCACGTGTGTGGAGGCATTTCAGGGGCGGATTACATCATTTTTAAGGGGGGGGTTTCCAAATTTCTTTTAGGGACAATTCAACGATGCAAAGCGTTTAGTTGAGGGCGCAAAAATAGAGCAATCTGAGCCAAGAAACTTCCCCTAATACACCTTCCAAAAAGTATATTTAAGAACACAAATTTGGATCAAAACAAGAAAAATCGACCGATCTGGTGCAACCTGAGCCAGCAAATTACCCAACTACTTTCCAAAACCGACATTTAGAAGACAAAGGCTGGCTCCTAGGGGGGTCCGGGGGCATGGGAAAATCAAGGAAAATGGAGCAATCTGGTGCAATCTGAGCCATCAGTTTTGTCTTTATTTTCTTTTCAATTTTTATAAACAAAATTTCTCTTCTTAAATTTTTGTTTTATGCTAGAGGGTGGGGGGGGGTTCCCGAAACCCCAGACACCCCCCTTGGATCCGCCCCTGCATTTATACGTACTCGTAAGCCTGGGTGAACAAGCCTGCGTGCTTGCTCATGTGTTACTTTTTAACAGCAGTTTTTCTCTCCTCTTTTTTTTACACCGCCTTATATGGCAGTGTATCCAGGTTTCCCAATTGCTTCGTTTCCGGCCGATTTATGTGGAGCACGTGATGCGCGCAAGAAATATTGGCGGTTTAGAAGTGTCGTCTGCGCAATGATTGCGGCGGCTTTCTTGACCACCAAGGACGACCGCGCACGTTGTGAGACGTCATTCGTTAGACCTCAATAGACATTGCTCTGTCTGATTCTGTTTCTCTGTTCGTCTGTCTGCCCAACTTAGATTGTATCTCTGGTACTTATGGGTCGATTGAGCTGAACTTTGGTGTGTAGCTAGGAATTGGCGTACATTGTTTGTGCAAAAACATGAGTGAACGTGGAAGTTTCAGCCCATGAACGAAGAAAAAGAAGAAGAAGATTTAGTCCAAACTCGATCACCCCTCTTTGACTGGCTTTTCCTCCAATTGGTAATTTTAGTGTTTTACGCACTTGCAAGGTTACAAAGGTTTAATTATTATTGTTTAATTTGACTTCATCACTTTGAAATTGGACGCAGAAGAAGAAGAAGAAGAAGAAGAAGACTTCATCACTGTGTCAACAGGTCTGGAGTAGTTTGTGGGGACAGTGTCATGTTTGTTATAGGGTCTGGCAGCTGTATGCTCTTTCTAATCTTTGCGTTCACATTACAGTTTTTATATGTCATGTTATTATTTTACGTAATCCTTTTGTTGACAGGCCTGGAGGAGTTTGTGGAGACGGTCTCACTCCTGGAGATGGCGACAGACTACGATACCATTCAGCGCCTCTTTCACGCTCTGTGCCACCGTGACAGACCCGCATGTAAGTCTTGCTGTTCATCTTTATACCTCTGTGCCATTGTGACAGACCCGCATGTAAGTCTTGTTTTTCTCTGTCACGCTCTGTGCCATCGTGACAGACCTGCATGTAAGTCTAGTTGTTTTTCTCTGGGTTCTTTATCGTGCACATGCGTGCACACGGGGGTGTTCTGACATCGAGGCGAGCCTGTGTAACGTATAATGTTCACTGTCATCACACAGTTGTGGACCCCGACATGCTGGAGATGGTGAGCCTTGCGGACGTCTGCCTGCGCATTTCAATCTGCCTGCGCGTCTGTCTGTCTGTCTGTCTGTCTGTCTGTCTGTCTGTCTGTCTGTCTGTCTGTCTGTTTGTGATCTGTCTGCACGTCTGTCTGTCTGCGTCTGTCTGTTTGCATATGTCTCTGCGTCTGTCTGTCTGCGTCTGTCTATCTGCACGTCTGCCTGTCTGAATTTGGTCAAAAATAGAAATAATGTATAATGTTCACTGTCATCACACAGTTGTTGACCCCTACACCCTGGAGATGGTGAGCCTTGCGTACGACGAGAATGAAAAGCAGTACAGCAAACTGGCTGTGCCGGAGGGCTACCTCAGAACTGACGAGGATCTTCTGCGTGTCTCTGCCCTCATCAAGACGGACTTTGGCAACGGCAGGATAGCCTTGACTGATAAGAGGTGAGTGTGTGTGTGTATGTGTCAGCGTTTGCAGTGCAGTGGAACGTACCCCCCTCTTAAAACCTCTAAAATTCTGAGAAAATCAGGGTTTTTTAAATGGACAGTACAGTGGAACGTACTCACCCCCCCCCCTTTTTTTAAGACCTCCAAAAATCTGATAAAATCAGGTTTTAAAAAGGTTTTAGTTTTAAAATTGGGGTAAATTTACAGAGGTTATGAACAGAACATCTGAGAAAACAGGGTCGTGAAAAGGAGGGCTTCTGAAAGTTTTTTGCACAGAGTTTTTTGGAGGTCTCAGAAGCAGGTTGCACTGTACTTCTGAGGGGTTTTGTTTGTTTTCTTTTTGTTGCTGCACAGGACGCCACCAGAATGCTGTTCGCGATGTTGTCACTTTAAAGGAACATTCCACAGTACTTTTGTATCTTGTTTTTTTGCACGGGTTTTCAGATGTTTTAGTAGGAGGTTGCACTGTACTTCCAAAAGTTTATTAGTTTTTCGTTTTGTTTTGTGCACAGGATCTTCTTTTTGAAGGACGGCCCCAACACTGTCAAGGAGGTTGTCAAACTGAGGAACATCGCACATGTGGAGAAACTTCAGATCCATTCCTTCCTCAACGCCGTTGACGCTCTGGTCATCAGTGATGCCGGTAAGAGAGTTTGGTACAGTGGTACCTGTGATGAAAGGACACCAGTAGGACCAGCCAAAAATGTCCCTACAATGCAGGTGTCCTTTTTATCGAGAAGCTTCAGATCCATTCCTTTCTTTACGCTGTTGACGCTCTGGTCATCAGCGATATCGGGTAGAGTCTGTAGTTTGGTACAGTGGTGACGGGCGTGGTGGTAAGACGTCGGCCTCCTAATCGGGAGGTCGTGAGTTCGAATCCCGGTCGCTGCCGCCTGGTGTGTTAAGAGTGGAGATTTTTCCGATCTCCCAGGTCAACTTATGTGCAGACCTGCTTAGTGACTTAACCCCCTTCGTGTGTACATGCAAGCACAAGACCAAGTGCGCACGGAAAAGATCCTGTAATCCATGTCGGAGTTCGGTGGATTATACCCAGCATACCTACTCAACGAAAGCGGAGTGAGCTGACTATGCTCTCAGAGTAAGTGTGGGGAACCCAAATGGGCAAACGAGCTCACACGTAACCAGAAAATTCTGGAACGCTGAAGAAGAAGAAAGGTACAGTGGTACCTGTGATGAAAGTACACCAATAAGACCAGCCAAACGTGTCTCTACGTTGCAGGTGTCCTAGTATCATCGCGCAGATCCATTCCTTCCTCAACGCTGTTGACGCTCTGGTTATCAGTGACATCCGTAAGAGAGTGTAGTTTGCTACTGCAGGCCTGAAAGTGGCGAGTATTTTACTCACCATAGCGAGTAGAAACATCTAACTGGGGAGTAGAAATGTTGCTGAAACAAATTGTTGGTTTGGCTAATAAAAAACGCTCGCGCTGGACCCGAGTACTCTTCAGACTGGCTCGCTCAATAAATATAAATGTTTGGAATGTCTGTGGTGTGAATGTTGGTTTCTGACCAGAAATGCAGATCTATCTCTGGCCGATTCATAGATTCAACCTACAAACTGCGACCTCATCTGTGATCAGATGGCCAAGCAATCCGTGAAATCTTTTATTCTAAAGCCTTATGGCTCGTTTCGACAAGCATTAAACGGATGAAATTAACCACATGCAGTTTATTCTTCAGAAAAATGCACACAAAAAATGGGTTGGGTTCGGTGATTTGTACATAAACGTCTTCCTCGCGATAGATTCGCTTATTATTTTGTCTTATGAAGCCGTCATCAACACAAACACAATGATTGCAGAAGCAAACTCTGTACCTACACGACCGAGACACAAGACTGATTATTTCACAGCTGCAATGTGAATAGAGAACAAAGACGTTTTGGGTAAGCTTACTCACGTCAGGTCTTCACTGACAAGCTAGGAACAGACAGAAAATTCCGAACAAAAGTAAATGACATCAAAATCTCTTTCGCTTTGCGTGTAACTTTGTCCTGACGTATTTTTGTGTGACGCGTTCGGCTGTTCTATCAGCTCAATGGCTGCGTGTTGCCCCGCCGGTGTGAACTCCTCCTACGGCCAAGTCGTTTTTGTGGTTTATTTCACATTTAGGTCCCAGGTAACATTATGAAGTTTTAATACGATCAATCGGACCTATTATCAAGTTAGTGTATCAACTTTTGAACGAACTGCGCCCAGTAGTTTCCCAGCAATAAGCTGTTAAGTGGAGAAAGACACACAGACAGACAGACACACAATTAAAGTCTGCTGAGCCCAAGTACTAGCGTACTCGGGGATAAATTTTGCTATCTGGCTAGTAAATGTTCAGAATCACTAGCCAAAGGCTAGTACACCATTTGTTGGACTTTGAGGGCTGTACAGTGGTACCTGTGGTGAAAGGACACTAATAAGGCCAGCATTTTTCTTTTGTTCTTCTTTTTTGTTCATGAAACTCCCATGTACACTCGTGTTTTTTCCATGAGTGGGTATTGACATGTATGATCGGTTTTACCCCGCCATTTAGGCAGCCGTATGCCAATTTGAGGGGATAAGAGAGGTATGATAATGGCACAGTGGTACACCAATAGGACCAGCCAAAAGTGTCACTATATTGCAGGTAACCTATAATGAGACGTTTGATTTGGTTAGGATATTCAGGGCCTAGCATTGTAAGCCGTTCGGTGTACTTTACGCCGAAATAACATCTCCAGTACGCGGAACTCGATTTGGTGTACGCCGAAATGCAAAAACCTGTTATTCCCAAACGGTAAACCCAAACAGTCCCAGGTTTTGTTTTGTGCGCCGTTCGGTTCAATTCTCAATCGGTTTGACAGTTTGCTTGAGCACGCACATCCTCTGGCATCGCGCGTGCATGCTTGGTGCCGTTGTTTTGTAGCTCTAGACTTGAAATAATGTCTCGAAGCGACATTGTTGAACGTGGTCAGCCATTCAGTGTCAAAGAATCCAGGTATTCCTGGAAGTGGGAATGGCTGGATTTCGTTCCGAAGGCGGAAGGCAAGTCAGAAGAAGTAATGTGCCGATACGCACTATGGCTCCGAAAGGTTGCTATTTCTGGCAAAGCATACTGTTAGTTGTGCCGGAAAGAAATAGGTTACGCGAACAAGGGCTTCGCTGCTATCACAGGCCACTGTGAAACGCAGATGTTGGTAATGGTGGAAAGGATGCTAAAAATAGCTCAGCCTGCCTGCAGCTAAGGAGGCAGAAATGAAGCTTTTGGAACAGCCGTGTCAGTTGAACTGTTTCCATTCCAGACGGCAAGATACGGTTCACTGCCTGGCTGAAGGAGGAACGCAACTGTTGGGCCATGCTGGTGGAAGAGATGCGAGCGGGGAAAATGGTTGCCGAGGCGACCAAAGACTTCAGCGCCATTGGACAGGCCGAGCAGAATGTCTTGCTGGTGGACGCCATCATTCGCAGGTCTGTAAGGGAAGAGGTGTGGAGATGGTGGTGGTGTGTGTGTGTGTGTGGTGTGTGTATGTGTAAATGGGGGATGGGGATCTGGGTAAGTATACATGTGTGTGTGTAGACGCCATATCATTCGCAGGTCTGTGAGGGAAAAGGTGTGAAAATGGGTGTGTGGTGTGTGTGTGTATGTGTGTAAATGGGGGATGGGATCTGGGTAAGTATGTGTGTGTGGTTTGTGTTGGAGATCCAGGTGAGTGGGCGGGGGTGGGGGGAATAGGGTAAGTGTGGGTGTGGGTGGATGTGTGTGAGGGGATAAGTGTTGGGAGTAGTTGTGTGTGTGTGTGGATTGGGGTATGTGTGTGTGTGTGTGCGTGTGTGTGTGTGTGTGGATTGGGGTGTGTGTATGTGTGCATGTGTGTTTGTGTGGATTGGGGTGTGTCTGTGTCAGTGTCAGTGTCGCTGTGTCTGTGTTTGTGTGCGTTTACACTTGCACACGCACCTGCATCAAAACGTTCCTTGATCACATTTCAGCGGGATGGACGAGAACACGGCCCATCATGAGAACCTGACGCAGTCGGCAGAAAGCATGTGCTACTTCTCGGCCTACATAGCAGAGGGTCGACACCAACTGCCGCAGGACACGTCCCAAGCCCTGCAGCATCGTGTCGACCCTAACCATGGACAGCGCGAGAGAAAGACCGTCGAGGTTCTGCTCTACACGCCAGGCTGTGAGCATGATTAAATAATATTAATAATTCTGCTCTACACGCCAGGCTGTGAGCATGATTAAATAATATTAATAATTCTGCTCTACACGCCAGGCTGTGAGTATAATTAGTAAATAATAATACTAATTTTGATAATGATTGCATTTATATGGTGCAAATCCTAACATACAGCAGTCCCTGCAATGTACGGCCCCCGGCGTGAGCGGACACCTGACATGTACGGACACATTTGCTCGGCACGGAGTGTTTTCCTTCTATATTTGCCCCCCCTTAAACGGACACCTGCAAAACGTGGACACGGACACTCATTTTCGGTCCCAACAGCAGGTCATACCTCCAATGTACGGACAGACCATGTCAAATTTTCACCACAACAAAATCGATAACAGAGCAGTCCGGCTCTTGGTACAAAGATCACAGCCGCAATGGCGTGATGACAGTCACTGATAACTTGAGTGCACGTGTACCCATCAGCATCAGGAGGGGGGGGGGGGGGAGTAGTTTTGGTCAGGAGTGGAGTACCTACGAAGATGCCAACATGAAACTGCACTGTGCTCTTTATTCTTGTCTGTTGGACGTAAACAACAGAAACCACAGTCGATGAAGGTCCTGAGCGAAAGAGAATGAAAAACCGGCCACAGTTCTCAGCATCGTGTGGATATGTGTGTAACCTCTTTCATTGACCAGTGAGTCGATTGCCTAATCTGTGAACCCTTCAGTTGTCTTGCTTTGTCAAACACACAGTCAACTGGTTTTGCTCTGAGTGAACAGTGCAGCTGGCCTCTCTTGGCACAGCCCCAAACAGTACATGGCTGGAGGGAGTGAGAGAGAGGGAGAGGGGTGGGGGGGTGGAGGGGTAGCTGGCTAAACTCTGTGGGGTGTCCGGTGTCACTGCATGTCAGCAGGAAGAGCATTGGAGAAAAATAGAGAGGTGTACTCTTCCACACAATTTCCAAGCATCAGTTGTCACGGCTTGGGGTAGGCATTAGTGATGGAGAGTGGGAGCTAGCTGTGTTATGTACAGTGTATTTCCGACTGAAGAGTGAAAAGTCACTGCCATGCCACATGATCGGCATGCAGTCAATAAAGCCAGACAAGAAGAAAATAAATTACATGATTATGACATGCAGCTTTATCTGCTGCTATTTATTCAAACTGGTTTTCAAGCTTATTCTTGTAAAGCATCTGCACACGCTCCTCTGTGCTGTGTTTGTGTGGCTGCTTTCGTATGTCAGTGCATGATGAGTGTGTTCACTGCCTTGAGGATTTATTTTATCTCTTCTTTTCAACACTTTTCATACAAATCATTTTTACAGAAAGTTTAAAGAAGTATTAGGAGTTTATTGTTATTGTTTAGTAGCCACAAGAAGTGATTAGCATAAACTCAATCCTGTTGTTACTTTGTAAGTGTGTTTCTGTGTGAGTGTATGGGGGAGGGGGTGTGTGGTCACCCCTCCCGTGAACGGACACCTGCAATGTACGGACAGTTTTGCTATGGCCCAAGGGTGTCCGTTCATGAGAGGGACTGCTGTAGTTCAAAGCGCCTTACAACAAAATTCATTAAACAATTCTCAAATAAACAAGTACAAAATCATGGACAGCACGAGTGGAAGACCATCGAGGTTCTGCTCTACACGCCAGGCTGTGAGCATGATTAGTGCAGTGCTACAGTGGAACCCCCTTTTAAGACCTTCAAGAATCTGACAAAATCGGGTCCAAAAAAGGAGGGAGTCTTAAAATGGATGTTAATTTACAAAGGCTATAAGCAGAACGTCTGACAGCGCACGAGGAAGACCGTCGAAGTTCTGCTCTACACGCCAGGCTGTGAGCAACATTTTCAGGATTATTACAGTGGTACAGTGGAACCCCCCTCCCCCCCCCCCCCCCCCCCCCCCATTAAGACCTTCACAAATCTGAGAAAATCAGGTCTTGAAAGACCGGCACGGTTGGTCTAGTGGTAAGGCGTCCGCCCCGTGACCGGAAGGTCGTGGGTTTGAACCCCGGCCGGGTCATACCTAAGACTTTAAAATTGGCAATCTAGTGGCTGCTCCGCCTGGCGTCTGGCATTATGGGGTTAGTGCTAGGACTGGTTGGTCCGGTGTCAGAATAATGTGACTGGGTGAGACATGCAGCCTGTGCTGCGACTTCTGTCTTGTGTGTGGCGCACGTTATATGTCAAAGCAGCACCACCCTGATATGGCCCTTCGTGGTCGGCTGGGCGTTAAGCAAACAAACAAACAAACAAACAAACAAACAAAGGTCTTGAAACAGGGAGACTTCTTCTTCTTGGCGTTCGCAGGTTACACGATCAGTCCAGCACTGGTGATAAATGTTGTCGTTTTCTCCAACTCCTGTCTTCTTCTTCTTCTTGGCGTTCGCAGGTTACACGATCAGTCCAGCACTGGTGATAAATGTTGTCGTTTTCTCCAACTCCTGTCTTCTTCTTCTTCTTGGCGTTCGCAGGTTACACGATCAGTCCAGCACTGGTGATTAATGTTGTCGTTTTCTCCAACTCCTGTCGAATGCTGTATAGTTTGGTCTGCAAGGGAGTTGGTGACGGCCACACTTCTTTTCGTTCCTCATCTAGTAAGGGACATCGCTGTAAGATGTGTTCCGCTGTTTGGTCTTCTTGACCGCAGGCACAGGTTGGTGATGGCGCCAGCTTGAACTTTCGGGAGTCTTAAAATGGAGGTAAATTTACAGAGGCCATGAACAGAAAATCTGATAAAACTCTGTACAAACCCTGGATGAGAGGACACCTCCCATGAAAGGATCTTTCTTTCTTTCTTTATTTGGTGTTTAACGTCGTTTTCAACTGTTCAAGGTTATATCGCGACGGCATGAAAGGATACCTTCTGAGTCAGTATGCAGGAACTGAGTTTAGAGACTTTAGTCAACACGTTAAACCCGGCCATTAGTGCATTGCAGACTTCAGTTAGGGATAATTTGAATTTACTGGTACAGTTTATCCCGAAAAAATGCCTGTTTGCGTTCAATCGTTAAAAAAAAAAAGAATTCTAACTAAAAATCAATTGATAAATAAATGTTAATTGTATTGCTGACGAAAATAATATATTTGACACAGATCTGGACAGTCGTTATTCATTTCAACCTCAAGCGCTGTCCAAGAGAACAAATATGGCTGTCTTGATCTGTGTAAAATGTCATATTGTTGTCCACAATGCAAGTAATGTGTATTGTCATCATTTTCACGAGTTTTCATTCACAAACACCTGGTAAATAAATCTCATGTTCCCCATGCAATAACTCGAGGTGGTGAATGGGTTTGAGCTTTCATGTGAAACGTGGATTGTCAAAGTAAAAGCCAATCAGGCTGATTGTTTGATGTGTGGAACCATCGTGGCTTTGGATTTGTGTTTCCGAGGACAACGATTGTAAGCATTCACTCTCAAAGGCCCAATCAATGTTGATAATTACCGCGGCGACTCATGGTCAATTTGCAACTTGCTGAATTAACAGGTATGATCGCAGCTCTGTACATTTTCAGACTGGAAGAAAAGCGTCAACAAGCTACGTTTGACGTCACATACAAGTTTGACGTGTTATCTCGTGCTTCTGTGACGATGCTTTGTGGCCCGGAGTTGGATTCTAAGAATTCGTCTCCCTGTGGGTTATTGTGCATTTTGTTGCACAACCAAAATGATGACAAAAACGATGTTTGGTAGCTTGTTGTCAGACCAGCATTTTGTTGTTGGTCCTCGGGGAGCATATCGCCTTTTGTCTTATATTTATCAACCGCGGCCTTCGGCCTTGGTCGATAAAGATGAAACAAAAGACGATATGGTCCCCTTGGACCAACAAAAAAGCTGGTCTGTCAACAAGCCACCAAACATCTTATATTATTCATCAACAGCGACACACGCGTATGAAAGCAGTGTGCCCCCTCGCCTGTGGTGCGGCATGGGAGACGGCAAGGTCAAGGTCTTTGACGCCACCAACTGGACACTGGAAAAAACTTTCGTTCAGACCAAGAGCACAGTGGTATGTTTGACAGTACGCCAGGCAGAGAGAGACAGGGAGAGGGAGACGGAGGGAGGGAGGGAGGGAGGGAGGGAGGGAGGGAGGGAGGGAGGGAGGGAGGGAGGGAGGGAGGGAGGGAGGGAGGGAGGGAGGGAGGGAGAGAGAGAGAGACAGACAGACAGACAGAGAGAGAGAGAAAAAGAGTGAGAGAAAAAGAGAGAACAGAAAGAGGAGAGAGACAGACAGACAGAGAGAGGAGGAGAGAGAGATAGAGACAGGGGAGAGAGAGAGACAGACAGAGACAAAAGAGAGAGTGAGAGAGAGAGAGACAGAGACAGAGAGAGAGAGGCATAGGTTGTTATTGTTTATTGTCTCTTCAGCAGTTAGAGAGAAAGAGACAGAGACAGAGAGAGACAGAGAGAGACAGAGAGAGGTGGGGGTGGAGGGAGAGGGGAAAGAGAGAGAGAGAGATTTCATATTAGGCTGGAATAGTGTACCTTGTCTTATCTCCTGTCTTTGTGTGTGCGTTGAGGCATGTCTTGTTGCGGTTGGAGAGACGCAGGTGTGGGCGGGGTCTCAAGGAATCTTCATCATCGACACCGCCACCATCACCTGCGACAAGATTCTCACCGAACATCAAGATCTCGTGACCGATATGGTTGTCACAGAGAATGGACGGTAAGCCTTAAAATTTGAGGTATAACTTACACAAAATAACATTTACACAGACCTGTTTACCAGTACGATTTGGGCGTATTTTGTACGCCAAATTATTATCGGTACTCAAATACGCGACACACGCACAAAATACGCATAAGAAAAAGTCTAGAATACGTTTTCCGGTGTTGGTGTGCTGATTACGGGATGGTACAACTGATACTGGTTTCGGTCGAAGGGAGATAACCATGACAGCGAGTCTTAAGGTTCAGTTGTTGGCACGTGCGATCGTCTGGACAATCGTGGCAAAATGAAGCGGTAAAATGTGTCAGTTTCGGATGACGTACTGTACCAAGTCTAAACAGCAGAAGCAGCAGATTTTCTTGGAGAAATATAAGAAAGAGCCAGGAATTGTGGAGTCTACTATGGGAAAAAGTCATGCACACTGCACGTATTGTAAATCAGAATTCTCCGTTGCCCATACTGGGAAATATGACATCGAACGACACTGCGGCATTTCCAAAACTCACCTGGACAAGGTTGCTGCAAAGAAATCCGCTGAAAGCTGCCAAGGAATTATGAAGTTCATTCCCGCAAAGCAAATCCTGAAGCAATGTTTTTTGAGATGATTGTAAAAATGAACTTGCCACTGTCAACCGCAGACGGATGTTATTTCACGAACTTCATCTTTTCATTATCAATCTGTTTGGAAGACACTGGTTATAATGCTATAAACTGACAGGTAAATAAAATTGTTTTATCCCTGTTGTATTGGAAGGAGTTAAATTCTGAAGGTGTTCACAAGACATGCTATTCTTACACAAACACGTTTGCACCCACGCGTACATTTTCCCTAGCCCATATGGCTTTGCTTGCAAAGTACACCAACTTTTTGAAAAATACACTCAACTTTTTGAGAAAGTACTCTTGCCTCGGGTTTAGGGTAAACAGGTCTGTTTACCACAACAACAACAACAACAAAAAACCACTCACACAAGACAATTCTTTTGACTCTCTCTTAAACGTGCAATGCCTGACCTCAATGCGAGAATTGGTCCAAATATCTGTGAAAGTTACGTTTTGTTTTGTCTAATCAAACGTTCCAACAACTTACCTTTCTTGTTTTTTTATTCTGAAATTTGGAACGTTGGCAGTCAATTTGTTTTTGGATTTATGTATATTGTTGCGTTTATTTTATATTTGTTTGTGTAGTTGATAGGTGATACATGTAATGATGTCTGCTTTATCAGGTTTGCATTCAATGCCAACGTAGATGGTTGTACATGTACGTGTGTATCACCATGAGAAAAATTTGGACTTTTCATTGTGATAAATGTTCAGTGGTTGTGCACATGTTAATGCGAGTTCGGATCCTGGCCGCTGCCGCCTGGTGGGTTAAGAGTGGAGATTTTTCCGATCTCCCAGGTCAACTTATGTACAGACCTGCTTAGTGACTTAACCCCCTGCGTGTGTAAACGCAAGCACAAGACCAAGTGCGCACAGAAAAGATCCTGTAATCCAAGTCAGAGTTCGGTGGGTTATAGAAACACGAAAATACCCTACATGCTTCCCCCGAAATCGGCGTATGCTGCCTGAATGGCGGGGTAAAAATGGTCATACACGTAAAAATCCACTCGTGCTTAAAACATGAGTGAACGTGGGAGTCTAAGCCCATGAACGAAGAAGAAGAAGAATGGATTTTGTAGTGTGTTATTTATGGGGTCATTATAACCAATAATGGTGTGCATGGTGTACGTATTATCAGGTTTGCGTTCAGCGCCAGTGTGGACGGCAGCATCATTAAGTGGGAGGTCCAGACGCTTACCATCATGTGTAACTTCAGTTTGCTGCGTGAAGGTTTTATTCGCTCCCTGTATCTGAGCGATGCTCAGTTGTGGTGTGGTGAGTCATCCCTACTTTTAAACAGTTATACAGTGTGTGTGTGTGTGTGTGTGTGTGTGTGTGTGTGTGTGTGTGTATGTGTGTGTGTGTGTGTGTGTGTGTGCTTTGTGTACATGTGTGTGTGTGTTTTGTGAGTGTGTGCATGTGTGTGTGTGTGTGGGAGTGAGTGTGTGTGAGTGAGTGAGTGTGCATGTTATAATGTATATATAGTGCAATATTTTATGAATTGATATGTGTAAGAATGCACTGTTAGCAATTGTTATGTTGTTGTGTGTGTGGTTTTTTTTCAGTGATTGTACGGCGCTCTGAGCAGGATATATGCACTCTAGAAATAGGATGAACTATTATTCGTATCTAGTAGGAAATTCCACTTTCGATATTTTGGCTATTTTTGTACGAAAGCAGCTAAGATATGTTCGCTATGTTTCGATCGATTCCTGCATCTCAGAAACAGGCAGCTTTGGTGTGGTTATACAGTGTAGTTATCACACATTTTCCTATTGATTGACCCTTTAAGAAGCATTTTTGGCTCACGAAGTGTAGCCTATGCGATCGTAACTTTGTCTGTCTGTGCGTTTGTGCGTGTGTGTGTGCGTGTGTGTGTATGTCTGTGGTAGAAACTTTAACATTTCCGAGTCTATGTGTGAGTGGTTATCCAAGACTATGGATAAAGCTCGCATAAGATTACGTCACGGTCAAAAGTGTTTGACGTCAATTAATGCATCATGACGGCATGCCTCCCTGTAGTCTTTCTCTCTCGCGTGGTGTGTGTGGTCTCGGTCATTGTTATTTTGAGCGGGCCGAGACTATTTGGCAGTCGTGTCCCTGTAAGTAGGCTACATGCAGACAGACAGATCTAGATCTAGTGTCTCTCTTTCTTGCACAGTGTCACCTAAGCTTACTGTGTGTGTGGGTGTGTATGTGTGACAGAGTGATTGAGTTTGTGTTACTGTTTGTCTATTTCTTACGTGAGCCTTGAAGGCTTCGCCTCTTGATTGGCCTTCTTATTGTAAAGTGCTACTTTTGGTATTGAGGCTATAGAAAAGCAATGCATTATTATAGTGGGACCTCCATCTAAAATCAGCATGCTTATTCCTGCTTCCACCCTCCCCTGCCCTCCCCACCTCAAAAGTTTTTAAAATGCATGGTGTCAAATGTTAATAAAGATACTTTGAGAATGATCATTTTATTGCAAGAAAGCGGTAGACATTGACAAAACGATATCACACAATGATTCTATGGTGTTTAAAGTACCTAACAATGCTGAGAACCCCCTAAGCATTATTGGACAAAACGATATCACACAATGATTCTATGGTGTTTAAAGTACCTAACAATGCTGAGAACCCCCTAAGCATTATTGGACAAAACGATATCACACAATGATTCTATGGTGTTTAAAGTACCTAACAATGCTGAGAACCCCCTAAGCATTATTGGACAAAACGATATCACACAATGATTCTATGGTGTTTAAAGTACCTAACAATGCTGAGAACCCCCAAAGCATTATTGGACAAAACGTTTCTGCCATCTCTGACATTAAGACCCCAATTTTTCAGATTCCTTTGACAGTGGCTGCCAATGTTTGTTTGTTTGTTTGTTTGTTTGCTTAACGCCCAGCTGACCACGAAGGGCCATATCAGGGCGGTGCTGCTTTGACATTTAACGTGCGCCACACACAAGACAGAAGTCGCAGCACAGGCTTCGTGTCTCACCCAGTCACATTATTCTGACACCGGACCAACCAGTGGCTGCCAATGTGAAGGCTCTCTCCCTGAAAAAGCCTGAATTTTTTCAGAATTTTGAAGGTCTTCTTCATTTTCTTGTCGTTCGCCGACATTTCATTTTGCGTTTTTGCGTGGATCTGTGGCTGGGGTGCACCTGTTGGCCCAGATCCTCCGACTTCAGCCCTTAGGTTTTGTTCAGGGTTACCCCGCCCTTAGTTCTTGGCTCAAAAACCTAACCCTGGGAACACACAGGGGATTTCTTACTGGGGGTCCCACCCCGGGGCTAGAGCTTTTAATGCGGCTCTTACCTGCATGGTGTAACCGTCATCGGACACGTAGGGCATTTATAGGGTAGTCAGTGCCATCTGCCAACCCACCCCGTCCTGGTAGAGACACCGCTAGTTGGTCCGGGACTGCTTATTCTATATTCGCAGCTGGACCCCATATCTGGGGGCCGTTCCCCTATCCGCCACCTGGGGACCCGCCGGGTTGAGGATAGTCGCCCGCCTACTGAATTGAAAGTAGTCTGTTCTCGGAAAAGGAGGGGGTCTTAAATTGGGGGTCTTAAATTGGGGGGTCTTAAATTGGGGGGTCTTAAATTGGGGGGTCTTAAAAGGGAGGTTCCACTGTACTCACATTTGTTTATTATTATTATTTGACCCAACTATTCCGGCAGGCACATGGGAGAGCATTCTGGTGGTGGACCTGGAGGGCAATCATCTGCAGACGTTTCAGTATCGGCCGGAAGACAGCCTGGCAAGCAACAAACCAGAACAGCTCGACTGCTTCCTGGTGCTCACAGATGAGGTAAGTGCTTTTTTCCATGTGTATGTTATGGGGGGGGGGAGATGTTGGAGGGATCAGAGATGTGTAGGTGGGGGTATGTGTGGGCGAGACGTGTGTGGGGGTATGTGTTGTCGAGACTTGTGTGTTGGGGTATGTGTGGGTGAGACGTGTGTGGGGGTATGTGTGGGTGAGACGTGTGGGGGTATGTGTGAGTGAGACGTGTGTGGGGGTATGTGTGGGTGAGATGTGTGTGGGGGTATGTGTGGGTGAGACGTGTGTGGGGGTATGTGTGGGTGAGATGTGTGTGGGGGTATGTGTGAGTGAGACATGTGTGGGGGTATGTGTGAGTGAGACGTGTGTGGGGGTATGTGTGGGTGGGACGTGTGTGGGGGTATGTGTGGGTGAGACGTGTGTGGGGGTATGTGTGGGTGAGACGTGTCGGGGTATGTGTGAGTGAGATGTGTGTGGGGGTATGTGTGGGTGAGACATGTGTGGGGGTATGTGTGGGCGAGACGTGTGTGGGGGTATGTGTGGGCGAGACAGGTGTGGGGGTATGTGTGGGCAAGACAGGTGTGTGGGGGTAAGTGTGGGCGAGACATGTGTGTGGGGGTATGTGTGGGCGAGACGTGTGTGGGGGTATGTGTGGGCGAGACATGTGTGGGGGTATGTGTGGGCGAGACGTGTGTGGGGGGGAGCTAATCTGTGTGAGGAAGGGGGTGGGATGTGTGTATGGGTTGATGTGTGTGTGTGTATTTGGAAGATGCATGGGTGGGCTTCTTCCAGTATATGCCAGAAATCTGGATTCGTAATGTCTGTGGTGACGTTATTTTGGTTGTTAATTATACAAATCCTTCAGCGTTTGGGGGACCCAAGACCCCCCCTTAAAAATCCTCTGGATTCATGACATTTTTTAGTCCCACCCATGTAGATGTGTTTTGGGATGTGTGTTAGGGGTCAGTGAGTGTGAGTGTATTTTAGGGGTGGGGGTGAGGTGTGTGTGAGTTGGAGAGAAATGTGGAGAGATGACATCTTTGACCTGTACATTTGATGTGACAGATCTGGGCAGGGTGTCGGCGCGCGGGGACCATCGTGGTGTGGGACATGAAGACAACCAAGGTGAAGGTCACGCACCAGCTCGACTGTCGTGGAATCAGCATCATGCGGCATATCGATGACAAGGTAATAAACAGAAACAAAGGAGTGGGTTCACAGCTAAATCGGTCACTCACTTAGACTGTGGCGGAATCAGCATCATGCGACATATCGATGACAAGGTATAAATCAGAAACAAAGTGTGGGTTCATAGCTAAATCGGTCGCTCACTTAGGTTCTAACCAGTTCGTCGCTGTCACCATAGTGAGGGATTGTTTTACATTTTCCGGAGTCGACCTTCAGTGCAGACTCTAAGCAGAGGGAATTGTACCATCCTATGCACACGAATGGAAAAAGACTGATGCACACGTTTTAAACCCTGAGTTAGGCGGGCGCAGTGGCGTGGTGGTATGACGTCGGCCTCCTAATCGGGAGGTCGTGAGTTCGAATCCCGGTCGCTGCCGCCTGGTGGGTTAAGAGTGGAGATTTTCCCGATCTCCCAGGTCAACTTATGTGCAGAGCTGCTAGTGACTTAACCCCCTTCGTGTGTACACACGAGCACAAAACCAAATGCACACGGAAAAGATCCTGTAATCCATGTCAGAGTTAAATGGGTTATAGAAACACAAAAATACCCAGCATGCCTCTTCCGAAATCGGCGAATGCTGCCTGAATGGCGAGGTAAAAACGGTCATACACGTAAAAATCTACTCATACTAAAAACATGAGTGAACGTGGGAGTCTAAGCCCATGAATGAAGAAGAAGAAACCTTGAGTTAACAGCCAAAGTCAAGGGACTTGGAACACACAGAAACCTTTAGTCACATAAACCCTCTAATTGCACGCACACACAAGCACACACACACGCACGCACACACACTCACACAAACTCACACACACAAACTCACCCACACACACAAACTCACCCACACACACAAAATGAAGCTTGTAATCATTAAAACCGATGATTTTGCAGATCTGGGTTGGGACGAAGGACGGCACGATATTCATCTACAAGGAGTCGACGGGAAAGCTGTGGAAGACAATCAAGGCGCATGACGATGCTGTGAGAGCGCTGTGTGCCGCCGAGAGTCGCTACGTCATGACCGGTGCTGGCAGTAAAGACGGCAAGGTCGCCATCTGGTCGCCACAGTCGTCCGCCATGGACCAGTCAGAACAGCATCATGACGAGGATTGATGGTGTGTGTGCAATTTGTGTTTTGGAGAGACCTTGGGAATTAAGGCATGGAAATGTTTTTCATTTGATGTGATCTCAAGCATGGATCAGAGATGCATTTCTGGTTAAAATGTCATGTTAATGATCACAAGCTCATTCAGGCTTTTTGTCACTGTATATGCAGCTTCTATAGTTAATCATGCATGTACTATAATTCGACAGCCTGGCTACTATTTGGAGTGAGTTGGCTTTGTGTGGTACAGTGATACCTGTTATGCGAGGCCCTTCCGATGAGAGGACACCCTAACAGAGGACACCTCTTGATTTCCTTCTGTATACTGGATTCAAAAATACCTGTTGTGACAGGCCACCTGCAAATTGTGGGGACACCTTTGGCTGGTCCTAAGAATGTCCTTTTGCTCGCAGGTAGCACTGTACAGCAGTACCTGTCATGAGAGGACTGTATCAGGACCAGCTAAACATTTTTAGACACTGGATTATGAAGTACAGTGTAACCCCCTTTTAAGACCCTGTTTTCTCAGACTTTCTGTTCATAACCACTGTAAATTTACTCCCATTTTAGACTCCCTCCGTTTTAAGACCTGATTTTCTCAGATTTGTGTAGGTCTTAAAAGGGGTTCCACTGTACTTTGAATTCTACGGCTTTTTAAACAATTGAATGAGAATAGGACACTGTTTAAACCAATTAGTCAGCTTCATGGAGAAGAAAACCCTCATCAAGGCAGTGTACACTACATTGGGGTGTGCACGTTAAAGATCCCACGATTGACAAAAGGGTCTTTCCTGGCAAAATTGTATAGGCATAGATAAAAATGTCCACCAAATACCCGTTTGACTTGGAATAAAGGCCGTGAAAGGTGAATGCTCGCCTAATAGGCTACTGAGCTTCACTGGCCGATGTGAATGCGTTTTATATTGTGTGTAAAAAATGTCTGTTTGTCTGTCTGTCTGTCTGTAAAAAATTCAATTTCAAACGGCAGAAATTAATATGTAAGCGCCTAGGGCTATATCTAGATTAGGCGCATAAAAATGATCACAATAATAATAATAATAATTTAGGCCCCAGAAACGGAAGGATGATTATCATCTCCTCACGCGACATGAACAAGTCGTGCTGATGCGACTCCGCACTGGGCATAACCGCCTAAATGCCCACATGCCCCAAAAGATGAAGCTGGTCCCCTCCCCTACGTGCAGCTGTGGACTAGAGGACTAGAGCACTGAACACATCCTTCAGCGATGCACCATCCTTGAGAGCCTGAGAAAAACCGTGTGGCCAACTGCTGTCTCCCTCCACTGCAAGCTGTACGGAGGACAGGAAGACCTGGAGAAGACAGCATCATTCGTATCGCTGTCTGGGCTGACAGTATAACTAGTGTGATCGACAAGAAGAAGAAGAAACCAATTGGTGTTCTTAATTGGGACGTGTCCTCGCAGCTTAGGGGCTCTACACTGTTTTATTCTCAATTTTCTTGTTACTGTTAGGCCAAAAAAAAAATAGGTGTGGTTAAGATAACATAGCCGCAAAAAAAATAGGGTAGGAAGGTAGGCAATCACTTTGTTTTTTTAAACTTTTTTTTTAATGTGTACAAATTAAACCTACTTGACAGGGAAATAAGTGTGCGACTCGAGCGCTTTCGCTTTCATTGCGTTTTCTGCACTCGGTTTTTTTTGTTTTTTGACAAATGTAATAAAAAGTTATAGGGTCGGGCCCTAAAAATAGGGTAGGTCGGGTTACCGTAACCACACCTATTTTTTTCAGGCCTTACAAAAGAATTTTCTTGTTTTTTCATTTTTTCATTTTTAAATGTTGACCAATGTGTCTCTCAATCTGTACATGGTTTGGGGGACTTTTCCTAATTTGGCACATCTAATATTGTTTGCTTAAAGTACGGTTAACGGTTAGTTATTGCTTATGGATTTAAATATTGTTATAAACAAAAGCTTCAACAATCATTTAAACATGTTGTGAGAAGGTAGTTACCTGTCAATATATATATATGTGCACCGAAATGGGCTTTGAGTATTTTTTTTATGTGACTCTGAAATATGCAATGATGAAAATGGCGTGTGATCTGATCATACACGACATTTGATATACATTTGATGTGTGATGGAAATGATCACTTTCGTGCAATCCTCTTTTACAGCTCCTACCCGGGTCTAGAGGTCTTAAAACGGGCTACCAATGTGTTTTCAAACTGAATGATATATGTACAGGTTTTGAGAATAGTGCCTTAAATATTTGCCCCTATCCCTGCTTTTACTAGTTTGGATACTCAATATGTGACCCTCCACCACGGAATGAGTCACATGTCACCTTTGCGTGATTTTCATATTTTTACATTTTTCTGAAGAGCTTTTTATGCTCTATCCAGTGGTGAAACCCGCTTTAGAAAAGAGCGAACACTTTTTGAGTTATAAGCCTGTGACTAAGGTGACCCTCACACTGTTACCAGACATCCCCCAGACTTATTTTAAGCCTAGCGCAGAACCGCGCGAGGTGACATGCGACTCATTTCGTGGTGGAGGGTTACATATGGTCAAACTAAGTGAGATGCAACATCTTCTCTTGTTGTCCTAGCCTGCAATGTTTTATAGCTGTTGTGTGCACGCATGCGCCGGCAATGCGCCGGCTGCGCGCGCGCGTGTGTGTGTTTGTGTGTGTGTGCTTGCTTGCACGTTTGTGTTTTCATATGCATAATTGGTACAAACATCTGTGTGTGAGTGTTTGTCAATTTGTTGTTTTTATATTTTTAATGCTAAAACACTGACATAAAATTATCATCAATGTGATAATGACTTTGTTACTTAAACTGTGATTCCTTTATTTGAACATGTATGATCTATTTAGGCACTTGACAGGTTCAGGTAATACCATACATGGCTTAATTAATCAATGCCTTACACTTACTTTTATGAATGTGACACTTGTTTTTATTATCAATAGGAATAGCTACATGCATGTTCCTAAAATGTGGATTGATTTTGTGGGGCTTGCATGTGTTTTGATGTGGGTGAATATATATTATGTTACCAAGGCACATCAGAGATAAATTATCTTGAACTCTGGTTAAATCAAATATGCTAGTATACATTCCATCCAATTTTATGGAAGACTTCCATCAGGTGTTTGCCATTTTGTGCCTTGTTCAGAATACCAATGTCTGTAAAATTCTGGGTAACATTTACAAGCAATTTCCATGCTGATATTTGTTCATTTCAGCTGTAAGCTCTAGTTTGCGTCGGCTACAGGTCTTGGGAACACATTTTTATGTATAGACTTAGGTGAATGTCAGTACACACACACACTCGCACACACACACACACACACACACACACACTCAAACACATACACACACTCAAACACACTCGCGCACACACACACACACACACGGCTGGCCAGCTGTCCGTCTGTGACCAAACAATTTGATGTTGAAGGTTTCTCAATTACATGAAACTGAAGCTAGGCCTTTGAAACTCTACACACTTCCAAGGTTTAATTACCTTCTTTTTCGTTTTTGATAGTTGAAGCTATTGACTTGATTACATTTGAATTATCATGAAAATATATTCTGAGACTGGCTGCCTGATGACAGTCAGATTTAACATCTTGAGTGGCAGCAGTGACCATTATGAGGGACTTGTTTTGTCAACACGCTTTGGCTGTGTATTTGTACAGTAGACTATATTCAAATCGGATCACGATCAGCATGGATGTTTCATTTTTTAAACAAATTTATGTGATTTATACTCTGATTTACTCTGTGATGAAGTTTATCTTGTGTTTTGTTTGTGATGACCTTCAAGCCACAAAGATATCTGATTATTTGGTTTTTGTTTTACTCTTTATCATTATTACCGTTAATACAGTTAGAGGTGCTCTGTGCATTTGATTGAATTTTTAGTTCTTTTCATGTTTAAACGTATATACAATAAAATATGAAGAAATTGTTGATTTCCTTTCTGTGCTTTCTTTTTGCTGAGGAATATAGTACGTTATGACTTGTTTTTAAAAGATGATGTTCGGAGATAACTGTCGGGGTTTTACCTAACTATAAGCGGAGAGAGTTTTTCCCCAATGAAACAGTGATGCAAACAAACACTTCTGATGAGTGGGGATGGCAAATACTGATCATGACGGCACAGTGAAAAATGAATTTCAATGTGCGTGTTATGCAGTGTCTGTTCAGTATACTTTATTATATGATTATACGAGAATTTATATCGCGCACATATCTCACCACAAGGCGACTCAAGGAGCACAGTACGAAATATGAGAGGGCCCTGAAATGCAGCCGCTTGGCGCAGAAGGGACAGCACTCTATATTTCGAGGGAAGCATGCTGGGTATTTTCGTGTTTCTATAACCCACCGAACTCTGACATGGATTACAGGATCTTTTCCGTGCGCACTTGGTCTTGTGCTTGCGTGTACACACGAAGGGGGTTAAGTCACTAGCAGGTCTGCACATAAGTTGACCTGGGAGATCAGACAAATCTCCACTTTTAACCCACCAGGCGGCAGCGACCGGGATTCGAACACACGACCTTCCGATTAGGAGGCCGACGTCTTACCACAACACCGCTGATACCATTACAATGTATCTTTTAAAAATATGCTCATTGGAGAAACAAACCCACACACAAAACACACACACAAGTAAGAAAGGTTAAATTTTCAGAACGTTTGATTCAGGACAAAACAAAATATAAAGCAAACCATATTTTGAATGATCATAGTAGCTCATTATACACAGACTTCTGTCTTGCACTGATCAGCGGCAACGTGCGTTTGTCAAAGGGGTGCAACTTTGGCGATCATGGGTGCAACTCTTTCATAGCCAATGAAAAACCCTGATAGGAAAAGTTCCGGTATTCATCCATTGAAAGCAGCTGTGCACGTCCATGATACTGGGTAACAGTTATGGGACATGAGCACTTTGACAAAAAGTGTCAGTAATCAAACAAACAGGCTTGTCCACATACAAAAGACCTGTTTTCAATCAGACTTAGACATAGACATAGACCACTATTATCTCAACGAGGAGAAACTCAGGTGTGGTGTATACAGCATTACAATAAACAACATAAAACGTAAGGATATAAATAAAATATTGAGGCGCAAATAGTCCACTCATAAGTCAAGATGAGGACGACAATATCAAAACAAATATCTCTCTCTCTCTCTCTCTCTCCCTGAGACTCTCTCTCTCTCTCTCTCTCTCCATTCATATCACATTGCAGACGCGCGGGCTCATAGGCGCATGGAATCAATATAGCCTATATATATATATATATATGTTAAAAGTTGCTTAAAAATGAATCCAGATCCAAACATTTATATATATTCCAAAGACAAAGCATCTATTTCATTACAACACATTGACAATTGGGTGAGGTCGACTGCGTGAAGTCAGTTAGTGTGCTTTGCGTACATTACAGAAAGAAACGAAACCAAATGAGATCGGGAAATCGTCTGTGTTTATCGCCGATCATTGATATTTTTGAAAGATCTATTGCTCAATTAATTAAGTAAGTCAATAATCAAGTGCCCCAACAAAATTATGATCTTTGGTGTTTGTAACAAAAACACCAGTGCATAGAAGTGAGAAGCTTTGTTATGTCCCACTTTCAAGCGCCATTTTGAGGCCATGCTTCGATAAACAAAAATATTAAAAAAATTCACAAACACAACTTTTTTTTAGCAAAGACGTTTTATTTCATCAGACAAAGTTGTCATACATCACATGAAACCTTCAACTGAGTCCAAGGCTTTGTGAGAGCAAGTTTATAGACCAGCGAAGTTAGTCACTCACTGATTTTGTAACTGTTACCCAGTATCATGGACATGCACAGCTACTTTTGGGAAAGAATCGTGTGTGTGAGTGTACTTGTGGGCTTGCATGTGTCATGCCTAGATCCTGAAAGTGCCTAAGTTCTTGAATTAGGTAGTCTCTTGCCTAATTCGTGAAATAGGCAACGGCTGTGCCTAACCTGTGAAATCAATGTTGAATTTTGCCTAATTTGTGAAATTTTATGATTTAGGCTGCCTATTGCATAAATTAGGCAGCCTAAGTTGTGAATTAGGCAAAATTCAACATTGATTTCACAGGTATTTTTTTGTTTGTTTGTTTGCTTAACGCCCAGCCGACCACGAAGGGCCATATCAGGGCGGTGCTGCTTTGACATTTAACGTGCGCCACACACAAGACAGAAGTCGTAGCACAGGCTTCATGTCTCACCCAGTTACATTATTCTGACACCGGACCAACCAGTCCTAGCACTAACCCCATAATGCCAGACGCCAGCCGGAGCAGCCACTAGATTGCCAATTTTAAAGTTTTAGGTATGACCCGGCCGGGGTTCGAACCCACGACCTCCCGATCACGGGGCGGATGCCTTACCACTAGGCCAACCGTGCCGGTCTCTCTACTACTATTACCACTACTACTACTAATGATTATACTTATATGGCGCAAATCCTAAAATAGCTCTAAGCGGCTCACAAAAACACACATTAATACATTGCATTATTCTGTACACAATTTCTAAATCAAATAATCATACACTATACTTATACAATTTACAAAGTTTTAACGCACATAATGCTGAGTCAAATAGTTATACACATTGAAGTGTAACCACACTTCTTGGTTTCCCTTAGGCCTAACTATTTTTTCTTCAATTTTTTTTATTCGGACAGTTTTTTTTACATTTTGTCATGCTATGCACAGAACATAAGGGTATTATGCATAAAACGGAGAAAAAACACCTTCAGTACGATAGGCAAGGAATGGGCGGTTCTGGTGAGGTTATGCCCCTTCTTTCTTTCGGCTGGTAACAGGCGGAACCTCGCGGCAAGATCACACGAGAAAGGAAAAAAACGTGCATTGGTCCCAAATAGCATGTCGCTTTGGTAACAGTTCGTGTGTAAGTCGTGCATTTTATACGATAAAAAGACAATGGTAAAGAACACGTGTTTCCATTTTGCAGAAGAGGGCTTGCAGATTCTATGAAACCAGGTTAATTTAAATGATTTGATGTAATGCTTTATTGAAGGTATATTTATGTCTCCTTCGAACCCACGACCTCCCGATCACGGGGCGGACGCCTTACCACTAGGCCAACCGTGCCGGTCATAGTGAATGGATATAGTTCTTGTTATTTAATAGATTTTTGTTTAGTTCCAAGCAAATTCAAAACACATCATCTGCAATTCCTCAATCAATGTGTCTGGTGGATTTGGCAGCATGAACCACAAATACACAAGATTTGAAAGAAACAATGATTTTAATTTAGCAACTCTGCCAACTGGAGTACTGCTTCGTTTTGCCCAAACACTGACCAGTTTTTCTAACTTCATAAACTTATTATTTATGCTTACATCCGTCATATTGGTTAAATCATCTGTAAACCAAAGTCCAAGGATTTTGAACTGACATGGATTCCAAGACATATGTTTATTCAATAAATACACAGTGTTGCTATTTCTATTACAACCTATTAAACCAAACACTGCAGGTCACAAGTTTCTCATAATTGAATTTCAAACCTCATAACTCACTAAAGTCATCTATAACTTTAAATGACTCTTCAAATTTCCTTCTTCTGCGTTCAAATAAACTCTTCAAATCAATTCTGATCTTTGACCCCCCCCCCCCCCCAAAAAAAAGCAACAAAAAAAGCAGCAAAACAACAACAACTTGACTTATTTCTTCCTCTTTATTTCTAATAACAAATCGGATATTACGTCACCAGACGTTGTTATCATACAAATAAAAATAATATCTTGAGATGTCCTCTGAAAGAACTAACTCCCTTGCAGACGGAGAGAACTGCTTCCAAGGGGCAGAGGGCAACTGCACGGCGGACAACTCGTGTGAAGTAGGGGGAGAGTACTACTGCTGCGACGAGGGCTTTGTCGTGCGTGCAATCAGTGCTAACGACGAGCTGCTGTCTGGCACGTGCAGCGAACAAAAAAGCGGCTCCAACACCGGCTTTCGCTGCGACCAAGAAAATATGGCCACACACGTCACTTCCGCATCCTGGCTGACATGCGCAGTGACCTTGCTGGTGGGGCTGCTTGCTCTCAAGAGGGAATGAACGTTGAAGGTGTTGAGGATGTTTGATCAGGGCCGGACTAGGCGAAGAGGAGGGGGGGGGGGGGGGGGGGGGGTTGCCAGTGGTGGCCCAGGGGAATGTCCCCCCTGGCGGCAGGGGCGGATCAGTTCATTTTATGGGTGTTTTTGACTCACATGCGAAGCAAAAGTGAGTCTATGGGCCGGCCGTCCGGAAAACTTTAACGTTGGATATTTCTTGGATACTATTCAGTCTATCAGTACCAAATTTGGCAAGATGGTGTATGATGACAAGGCCCCAAAAAACATACATAGCATCTTGACCTTGCTTCAAGGTCAAGGTCGCAGGGGCCATAAATGTTGTCTTCGCGGTAGGCCTACCGTGAGCACTCAATCTTCTAGAGGTCTAAAGTAGCAAAGTGGAACGCACACGTCAAAAGCCATGCACATAGACTAGACAAATAGACTAGAACTCGAAAAGTTGTGTTTCTAATATAGCGGAAGACGTACGACTCTACCACGTAGTTTAAACTGTACCAACAACCTGCCATCCCTGCTTGGTAAATGACGGATGACTTGTTTTCTTGAAACCAACGCACATGTCGGACAATAAAACCAGCGAGACTATTTATAGTTTTTGTTCAAGTGTTTTATTTGTACGAATGGGTGTATGAATAGATGGTCAAAACCATGCATGCATGGACTAATTTCTTTTATGTCAGTGTCCTATTTGAAATACATTTCAAAATGTCTTGAGAAAACTTTGCAGATACGAAGATGAAAGTTAATTAGGACGATTTCGCGGGACACATTCAGATAATAATTGATGACCATTGAGGAGCAGCTAGCAACAAAGACTATAGCTACCACCATCACCATCACCATCCACCAACACCACCATTCTTCACTGCCACCACCACCTTTCTTCACCACCACCACCACCACCGAGACAAGCTCAATCCAGGCAGTCACTGCGAACATCTGTTCCTTCACATCACAGTGACAAAAATAACACAAAAACAGATCATGCTGGCTGTTATTTTATTTATGTACATGAATTCCGAATTCTTTGAATGTAGAATACAGTATACAACGTTCTTGGTAGACACGATAAATATGTAGCTCGCTTTCTATCTGCTTTTCCTTTTCACAAAGCAGTTGGGTTAACTATATAGGTCGTGTGTTCTTGACAGATTGATTTTTTCCCCAACAAATCTCATGATTTTATATTTTATTTGAGTGAATGTTGATTTAACGGCCTGCAGGGCTGAGTTAAAGCCATTTCGACTACGACCACTTGACTGTATTAAAAATGCCACACTGTTGATTTGCTTCATCTGGATTTTGTTTATGTTTGGGGGGGGGGGGGGGGGATTATTTTCTTGCTCCCAAAAATCCTGTTAATTGTATAAGCATGCAATGAAAACTCGTGTTAGAAAAATCACATATATGTGATTACATTATGCAAGAATCCAAAACACAAACCGCATTTCCATTATAAAGTTGATATCTCTCCTGGTACAAATCTTCAATTGTATACTGTTTCAGTTCGTTTTTTCATTTGCAAAGAAAAAGAATTAAAAAAAGACGACGAAACGTGTAGTATACACATCATGACACCGATCCGTGCTTTGTGGTGATTTAATAGAACGAAGTGTAAAAACATGCACTGATGTATGAGCACAAACCTCCATGATGTGTACACATGGTCCAGCATATAGCATTTATACAATAGTGTATAATAATCAGGGCTCCCCACGGACGTCCCTTCTAGAGGGTCCCAGGACACCCACTTTTAGTTTTCAGAGGGTCCATGGACCCCCACTGCAGAAGTTTTAGAGGGTCCTTAGGGTCCACAAGCCGAAACGTCCCGGTGTACTTTCGAAACATTGTGGTCACGCATAGTGTACTGTGTAAAATAGCTGACGATTGCAGTCTGAAAAAGTATATACGGTACGCACGATAGAGAACAATTTAGTGCGTCCCAGTACCCACTCTTTTAAAGTTTAGTGCGTCCCGGGACCCCCTCCATACATTTTTAGTACGTGTTTTCGGCTTCTAGTGCGTATAGGACGCAAGGACAAGCACTTTGGGGAGCCCTGATAATCATGAAAACATACATATTGTTTACAGAAAAGTATATAAACTTTCAAACCCAAATTAAAGCATTAATTCCTGTGTCATTTCATTACAACTGTATATGCCAGTTAAGGCCGTTCACTTAACCTTCAGGATCACCTTTTGGATTAAATATTTCTTTTACAGGGATCACGTGACCACCGCTCAAGTAAGAGTACCCTCAAAATCGACCAGACAGAAACGGAAGAGCCGAATGAAAAATCGACAAAAAAATCACAATAGGCCAAACTTTGCAACTTTGACATACGAGATGAAAATCAAACCAATTATCTACCCAGAACAGGTTGTTTTGGTTTGCTACCTTGCGTATTTTGCGTGTTATGCTATTCCTACTGAAGTAGGTGTCGATCGCAAGAGCGGTCAAAAACGGGACTTTTTGCGTCAATTTTTAGGGGTATCATGACAAAAAAGGCTGCACTTTAGCTTACTTCCCCGCCATCAAGTCAAAAGAGCTGCATCTTTACACTTAACATTCAACTGGCACGACCTTGCATGACGTGCATTCGGGCTCCCTTTTTTCAAACTTTTAAAACTTCGAATTGTACTGATCTTGTCTTGATGAAAAAAGACTTCTTTCATGATTTAAGAATGTTTGTCTAACATGCTGTCAATTTATTATTTAGATTTTAAAAGTTAGGTCTAGCGCCAATACTAGGCTTCCGATTCCCTTTACAGTACAACCTTTTCTAACTGCACGAAATAAATCTTTGAAAATGTCTCACTCTCAAAGGAAAGCAGCCAGGATGTTCCAGAGTGGTAAGCGTTCAAATGGAAGTAAGCTTATGTTTGTACTGAATGTAAAAACTCGGGAGCTCAGTGATCAGAAACAGATGGTTTACGAGAGGCGGAGGGTGGCTTTATTATGTATTAAATAAGGCGAAATAAATCACTGGAGTGTGTCGGCTTCAGTTAAAGTGTTAGGTACAGACACACACTGAAGACGGCTGCTCACTTAACACGGATTAATTGTCTCCGAGATGAGGGACAGTACATTGTGTTAGTGTATTTTTATTTTTATTTTTTTATATTTTTTAAACATGGTTTTATTTCGTTTTGGTACATATATGACATGACATCAACGTCAAATACCATCAGACATACAAGACTATGCTATATGCAACTTTAAACATAACAGAAAAAACCCAAAAAAAACAAACCAGGAAGGCACAATAAAACGTACAATTACAATAGCCCATATTCAACACATTTCTAAATTATATAAACATAATCCTCGTTTCCTTTCTTGTCTTTCTATTTAATTATTTTATATAACTCATAGCAACAAAATCCTGTTCTCTCCATAGTTATAATAATAATTAAGTAGAAGTGCAGTGCCTGGCACTGCATACCCCAAGCGAAGGAGCCATCATTGAGAGAGAGAGAGAGAGAGAGAGAGAGAGAGAGAGAGAGAGAGAGAGAGAGAGAGAGAGAGGTTCCACACCTAGAAATCTTGTCAGTTGTTGTGGTTGTTGTTGTGGCTGTTGTGTTTGTTGTTGTTGTTGTTTTGATGACAATACTGTCCTTTTTTGTGTGTAATGTTCTTGTTGTTGTTTTGTTGTTATTGTTTCATACTTGTTTACTCTCTCTCTCTCTCTCTCTCTCTCTCTCTCTCTCTCTCTCTCTCTCTCTCTCTCTCTCTCTCTCTCTCTCTGTTTATGATGATATCTTTCCTCGGAAAATGCAGTGCTTTGGATGGTAAATGCATATATGTTTGGCAGAGAGAGAGAGAGAGAGAGAGAGAGAGAGAGAGAGAGGAGAGAGAGAGAGAGAGAGAGAGAGAGAGAGAGAGAGAGAGAGAGAGAGAGAGAGAGAGAGAGAGAGAGAGAGAGAGAGCGATTACAAGCAAATGACGAAGTCTCGTCCAACATCTCGTGCTACGAGATATGATGTACACCTAGATTACCTGATTACAAGTAAATAACGAAGTCTCGTCCAACATCTCGTGCTACCAGATTTCATGTACACCAAGATTACCTGATTACAAGCAAATGACGAAGTCTCGTCCAATATCTCGTGCTACGAGATTTGATGTACACCTAGATTACCTGATTACAAGTAAATAACGAAGTCTCGTCCAACATCTCGATATCTTCAGTAAGGGACAACGGACCTTTTCACAAATGTTCATAAAAATCGGTTGAGAAATGGAAAATAACGGTTTTTAATGGATTTTTGTTGTTGGTGGTTGTGGTGGTGGTGTCGTTGTAGTTGTTGTTGTTGTTGTTGTTGTTGTTGTTGTTGTTGTTAGTGGTGGTGGTGGTGGTGGTGGTGTTTTTTTGTTGTTGGTGGTGGAGGTGTTGTTGTTGTTGTTGTTGTTGTTGTTGTTGTCGTCGTCCATCATATCAACCAACTCACCAGGATTGCAAGTAATTCACGGTGTCTCTTACAACATCTCGTTGTTGGTGGTTGTGGTGGTTGTGGTGGTGGTGTCGTTGTAGTTGTTGTTGTTGTTGTTGTTGTTAGTGGTGGTGGTGGTGGTGTTGTTGTTTTTTTGTTGTTGGTGGTGGAGGTGTTGTTGTTGTTGTTGTTGTTGTTGTTGTTGTCGTTGTCGTCGTCCATCATATCAACCAACTCACCAGGATTGCAAGTAATTCACGGTGTCTCTTACAACATCTCGTGCTACCAGATTTGATGTACACAAAGACTTTAGCTTGGAAATGGAATCCTCAAGTTTGACGTCATGGAAGATGTCATAACATTTTGAATTCAGCTCCTTGTGTTGAAGAGAATGATGTCATGAGTTTGACGTCATGAGTTTTGATTGTCTTCTTGACCTGGGTTTGACCTCCTTCTTTGTTATGACTTAGAAATTGGAAGCGCTTGTAACTGCCGTTTTCGATGTCGGATCAAAACGATTTATGTCTTAAAACCTTCCTGGGATCAATAACATTGCCTGTGCCAATTTGTGTTGTAGTCGAGTCAAAACTGTGAAAGTTTTAGGGGTTCTAACACACACACATCATTTGGTTGAAATCAACTCTAGTGTGGGACCAACCTAGCTTCGCTCGCTTCGCTTGGATAATAATAATTAAGTAGAAGTGCAGTGCCTGGCACTGCATACCCCAAGCGAAGGAGCCATCATTGAGAGAGAGAGAGAGAGAGAGAGAGAGAGAGAGAGAGAGAGAGAGAGAGAGAGAGAGAGAGAGAGAGAGAGAGAGAGAGAGAGGTTCCACACCTAGAAATCTTGTCAGTTGTTGTGGTTGTTGTTGTGGCTGTTGTGTTTGTTGTTGTTGTTTTGATGACAATACTGTCTCTCTCTCTCTCTCTGCCAAACATATATGCATTTACCATCCAAAGCACTGCATTTTCCGAGGAAAGATATCATCATAAACAGAGAGAGAGAGAGAGAGAGAGAGAGAGAGAGAGAGAGAGAGAGAGAGAGAGAGAGAGAGAGAGAGAGAGAGAGAGAGAGAGAGCGATTACAAGCAAATGACGAAGTCTCGTCCAACATCTCGTGCTACGAGATATGATGTACACCTAGATTACCTGATTACAAGTAAATAACGAAGTCTCGTCCAACATCTCGTGCTACCAGATTTCATGTACACCAAGATTACCTGATTACAAGCAAATGACGAAGTCTCGTCCAACATCTCGTGCTACGAGATTTGATGTACACCTAGATTACCTGATTACAAGTAAATAACGAAGTCTCGTCCAACATCTCGATATCTTCAGTAAGGGACAACGGACCTTTTCACAAATGTTCATAAAAATCGGTTGAGAAATGGAAAATAACGGTTTTTAATGGATTTTTGTTGTTGGTGGTTGTGGTGGTGGTGTCGTTGTAGTTGTTGTTGTTGTTGTTGTTGTTGTTGTTAGTGGTGGTGGTGGTGATGTTTTTTTTTGTTTGTTGTTGGTGGTGGAGGTGTTGTTGTTGTTGTTGTTGTTGTTGTTGTTGTCGTTGTCGTCGTCCATCATATCAACCAACTCACCAGGATTGCAAGTAATTCACGGTGTCTCTTACAACATCTCGTTGTTGGTGGTTGTGGTGGTTGAGGTGGTGGTGTCGTTGTAGTTGTTGTTGTTGTTGTTGTTGTTGTTAGTGGTGGTGGAGGTGGTGGTGGTGTTGTTTTTTGTTGTTGGTGGTGGAGGTGTTGTTGTTGTTGTTGTTGTTGTTGTCGTTGTCGTCGTCCATCATATCAACCAACTCACCAGGATTGCAAGTAATTCACGGTGTCTCTTACAACATCTCGTGCTACCAGATTTGATGTACACAAAGACTTTAGCTTGGAAATGGAATCCTCAAGTTTGACGTCATGGAAGATGTCATAACATTTTGAATTCAGCTCCTTGTGTTGAAGAGAATGATGTCATGAGTTTGACGTCATGAGTTTTGATTGTCTTCTTGACCTGGGTTTGACCTCCTTCTTTGTTATGACTTAGAAATTGGAAGCGCTTGTAACTGCCGTTGTCGATGTCGGATCAAAACGATTTATGTCTTAAAACCTTCCTGGGATCAATAACATTGCCTGTGCCAATTTTTGTTGTAGTCGAGTCAAAACTGTGAAAGTTTTAGGGGTTCTAACACACACACACACATCATTTGGTTGAAATCAACTCTAGTGTGGGACCAACCTAGCTTCGCTTGCTTCGCTCGCTTCGCTTGGATTAAGTAGAAGTGCAGTGCCTGGCACTGCATACCCCAAGCGAAGGAGCCATCATTGAGAGAGAGAGAGAGAGAGAGAGAGAGAGAGAGAGAGAGAGAGAGAGAGAGAGAGAGAGAGAGAGAGAGAGAGAGAGAGAGAGAGAGAGAGAGAGAGAGAGAGAGAGAGAGAGAGAGGTTCCACACCTAGAAATCTTGTCAGTTGTTGTGGTTGTTGTTGTGGCTGTTGTGTTTGTTGTTGTTGTTGTTTTGATGACAATACTGTCCTTTTTTGTGTGTAATGTTCTTGTTGTTGTTTTGTTGTTATTGTTTCATACTTGTTTACTCTCTCTCTCTCTCTCTCTCTCTCTCTCTCTCTCTCTCTCTCTCTCTCTCTCTCTCTCTCTCTCTCTCTCTCTCTCTCTCTCTCTGTTTATGATGATATCTTTCCTCGGAAAATGCAGTGCTTTGGATGGTAAATGCATATATGTTTGGCAGGGAGAGAGAGAGAGAGAGAGAGAGAGAGAGAGAGAGAGAGAGAGAGAGAGAGAGAGAGAGAGAGAGAGAGAGAGAGAGAGAGAGAGAGGTTCCACACCTAGAAATCTTGTCAGTTGTTGTGGTTGTTGTTGTGGCTGTTGTGTTTGTTGTTGTTGTTTTGATGACAATACTGTCCTTTTTTGTGTGTAATGTTCTTGTTGTTGTTTTGTTGTTATTGTTTCATACTTGTTTACTCTCTCTCTCTCTCTCTCTCTCTCTCTCTCTCTCTCTCTCTCTCTCTCTCTCTCTCTCTCTCTCTCTCTCTCTCTCTCTCTGTGTTTATGATGATATCTTTCCTCGGAAAATGCAGTGCTTTGGATGGTAAATGCATATATGTTTGGCAGAGAGAGAGATAGAGAGAGAGAGAGAGAAAGAGAGAGAGAGAGAGAGAGAGAGAGAGAGAGAGAGAGAGAGAGAGAGAGAGAGAGAGAGCGATTACAAGCAAATGACGAAGTCTCGTCCAACATCTCGTGCTACGAGATATGATGTACACCTAGATTACCTGATTACAAGTAAATAACGAAGTCTCGTCCAACATCTCGTGCTACCAGATTTCATGTACACCAAGATTACCTGATTACAAGCAAATGACGAAGTCTCGTCCAACATCTCGTGCTACGAGATTTGATGTACACCTAGATTACCTGATTACAAGTAAATAACGAAGTCTCGTCCAACATCTCGATATCTTCAGTAAGGGACAACGGACCTTTTCACAAATGTTCATAAAAATCGGTTGAGAAATGGAAAATAACGGTTTTTAATGGATTTTTGTTGTTGGTGGTTGTGGTGGTGGTGTCGTTGTAGTTGTTGTTGTTGTTGTTGTTAGTGGTGGTGGTGGTGGTGTTGTTTTTTTGTTGTTGTTGGTGGTGGAGGTGTTGTTGTTGTTGTTGTTGTTGTTGTCGTCGTCCATCATATCAACCAACTCACCAGGATTGCAAGTAATTCACGGTGTCTCTTACAACATCTCGTTGTTGGTGGTTGTGGTGGTTGCGGTGGTGGTGTCGTTGTAGTTGTTGTTGTTGTTGTTGTTGTTGTTAGTGGTGGTGGTGGTGGTGTTGTTGTTTTTTGTTGTTGGTGGTGGAGGTGTTGTTGTTGTTGTTGTTGTTGTCGTCGTCCATCATATCAACCAACTCACCAGGATTGCAAGTAATTCACGGTGTCTCTTACAACATCTCGTTGTTGGTGGTTGTGGTGGTTGTGGTGGTGGTGTCGTTGTAGTTGTTGTTGTTGTTGTTGTTGTTGTTAGTGGTGGTGGTGGTGGTGGTGGTGGTGTTTTTTTGTTGTTGGTGGTGGAGGTGTTGTTGTTGTTGTTGTTGTTGTTGTTGTTGTCGTTGTCGTCGTCCATCATATCAACCAACTCACCAGGATTGCAAGTAATTCACGGTGTCTCTTACAACATCTCGTGCTACCAGATTTGATGTACACAAAGACTTTAGCTTGGAAATGGAATCCTCAAGTTTGACGTCATGTGTTGAATGATGTCATGAGTTTGACGTCATGAGTTTTGATTGTCTTCTTGACCTGGGTTTGACCTCCTTCTTTGTTATGACTTAGAAATTGGAAGCGCTTGTAACTGCCGTTGTCGATGTCGGATCAAAACGATTTATGTCTTAAAACCTTCCTGGGATCAATAACATTGCCTGTGCCAATTTTTGTTGTAGTCGAGTCAAAACTGTGAAAGTTTTAGGGGTTCTAACACACACACATCATTTGGTTGAAATCAACTCTAGTGTGGGACCAACCTAGCTTCGCTCGCTTCGCTTGGATTAAGTAGAAGTGCAGTGCCTGGCACTGCATACCCCAAGCGAAGGAGCCATCATTGAGAGAGAGAGAGAGAGAGAGAGAGAGAGAGAGAGAGAGAGAGAGAGAGAGAGAGAGAGAGAGAGAGAGAGAGAGAGAGAGAGAGAGAGAGGTTCCACACCTAGAAATCTTGTCAGTTGTTGTGGTTGCTGTTGTGGCTGTTGTGTTTGTTGTTGTTGTTGTTTTGATGACAATACTGTCCTTTTTTGTGTGTAATGTTCTTGTTGTTGTTTTGTTGTTATTGTTTCATACTTGTTTACTCTATCTCTCTCTCTCTCTCTCTCTCTCTCTCTCTCTCTGTTTATGATGATATATAGCTATTCTGATGGACACGTGGGGGAATTCGGGGGCTGTGATTGGATGGTCTCACACATCCCTTTTCCGATCATCAAAGCATAACGCTACGAAAGTTGGCCATTTTTGCCGATATCCAAACGATATCGGCAATAACAAAGACGCATGGTTCCGGTTTCTTCCACGTGTATAAAGTACACGCATACCTCGCGGCGCCAGGTTTGTTTCTGTCACTCTGTGACTAGTCGACAGACGATGCCATTTGCTTTGTGTGTGTTTTTGTTGTTGCTTACTGTACATGACATACATTACGTGTAAAATCCAGTTCTTTAACAGGCAACAAACCTTGCAAATTTCCAGAAGCTGCAATCTGAAGCGACCTATCTCGGATTCTAGCAGACGATCTCTCCAATGTTTAACACAAAATCAGCAAACTCTCCTGTCACATAGAACGTCCATTGTATAGTGCAATGTTGAAATGAAGTTACCGGTCTGAAACATTTCGTCGTTTCTTCTGAGACAATCCTTGTTCTCTTATCATCTACAGATTTACCGCTGTCTTCACCACGCGAATTCCCAACAGAAGTCAGACTTTCGAACATACAATCTACGTAGGCAAGCATGATACGTCATGACGTCATATGATTCCTAACATATTGACGTAATGCTAAGCATCCGGTTATCTCGAGTTTTCTCCGTAATACATGTCCGTGGGTTTTTCAATGTTCGGTTATTTCCGTGGCTTCATGCGGAAAGGGAACCGTCGTCTGCAATCAACGACATGGACCATTCTGGTACTTGTCGCTGACAAAAACATGATTCTAACACAGAATTTAATGTCAGAATAGCTATATAAACGCTATTGTGTTTTCATCGTAGCAATAGGGTCCGATATTTAGACTCGAACAAGTATAATGCGACTCGTCTTCGACTCGTCGGCATTATACTTGTCTCGTCTAAATATCGGGCCCTATTGCTACGCTGAAAACACAATAGCTGTTAATCTTTCCTCGGAAAATGCAGTGCTTTGGATGGTAAATGCATATATGTTTGGCAGAGAGAGAGAGAGAGAGAGAGAGAGAGAGAGAGAGAGAGAGAGAGAGAGAGAGAGAGAGAGAGAGAGAGAGAGAGAGAGAGAGAGAGAGAGAGAGAGAGAGAGAGAGAGCGATTACAAGCAAATGACGAAGTCTCGTCCAACATCTCGTGCTACGAGATATGATGTACACCTAGATTACCTGATTACAAGTAAATAACGAAGTCTCGTCCAACATCTCGTGCTACCAGATTTCATGTACACCAAGATTACCTGATTACAAGCAAATGACGAAGTCTCGTCCAACATCTCGTGCTACGAGATTTGATGTACACCTAGATTACCTGATTACAAGTAAATAACGAAGTCTCGTCCAACATCTCGATATCTTCAGTAAGGGACAACGGACCTTTTCACAAATGTTCATAAAAATCGGTTGAGAAATGGAAAATAACGGTTTTTAATGGATTTTTGTTGTTGGTGGTTGTGGTGGTGGTGTCGTTGTAGTTGTTGTTGTTGTTGTTGTTGTTAGTGGTGGTGGTGGTGGTGTTGTTGTTTTTTTGTTGTTGGTGGTGGAGGTGTTGTTGTTGTTGTTGTTGTTGTTGTTGTTGTCGTCGTCCATCATATCAACCAACTCACCAGGATTGCAAGTAATTCACGGTGTCTCTTACAACATCTCGTTGTTGGTGGTTGTGGTGGTGGTGTCGTTGTAGTTGTTGTTGTTGTTGTTGTTGTTGTTGTTGTTGTTAGTGGTGGTGGTGGTGGTGTTGTTGTTTTTTTGTTGTTGGTGGTGGAGGTGTTGTTGTTGTTGTTGTTGTTGTTGTTGTTGTTGTCGTTGTCGTCGTCCATCATATCAACCAACTCACCAGGATTGCAAGTAATTCACGGTGTCTCTTACAACATCTCGTGCTACCAGATTTGATGTACACAAAGACTTTAGCTTGGAAATGGAATCCTCAAGTTTGACGTCATGGAAGATGTCATAACATTTTGAATTCAGCTCCTTGTGTTGAAGAGAATGATGTCATGAGTTTGACGTCATGAGTTTTGATTGTCTTCTTGACCTGGGTTTGACCTCCTTCTTTGTTATGACTTAGAAATTGGAAGCGCTTGTAACTGCCGTTTTCGATGTCGGATCAAAACGATTTATGTCTTAAAACCTTCCTGGGATCAATAACATTGCCTGTGCCAATTTGTGTTGTAGTCGAGTCAAAACTGTGAAAGTTTTAGGGGTTCTAACACACACACATCATTTGGTTGAAATCAACTCTAGTGTGGGACCAACCTAGCTTCGCTTGCTTCGCTCGCTTCGCTCGCTTCGCTTGGATAATCTAGATTTTAAAGAAAAATTATAACGATCAACATAATTATAGAATATCCTTATCTTGTACAACAACAAAACAAAAATCAATGATTTGAAAATATCAGAGGTTTAAATGGGTACCACTCCAGAAAAAATGCATTACACTTAAAATTAATTTTACTTAAAGGTCCTTGTCTACATTTTTATACCGAAATCGCCATTTGACCATTAAAATGCAGAGTCTATTATCTACAATTATCAACAATACACCCCCTTTCGATCAGGAAAGACGAAGCCAGTGTGGCCGTTTGAAAATTCATTGTAGTATTCCAGCGTAGTACTCATAGTAGGATATCCTTATTTGGAAAATGCCAAGCGCAAAACTCCTCTCAAATTCCGTTCAATTAATCAATGAGTCTTATATCGCGCATATTCCGTGGGTACAGTTCTAGGCGCTCTGCAGTGATGCCGTGTGAGATGAAATTTTATACGGCCGTGCATTTCGTGCGTTTAAAAAATAGCGTGGACAGCGCTCCAGTGTCAAACTGTTGCTGCACTTGTTTGGGCGTGGCTATAAGCATAGTGACATGAATTTGATTGGTCAGTATTTTTAGGCAAAGCACATGTTCTCAGCAAACAGAAAACAAAATATTGGAAGCGTGAGTCACGCTACCCAAAAATAAAATCTTTTTTTACATATATTTTTTTTCTATAACTTTTTTCCCCATGGTTCATTCATCATCTGACATAACTTTTTATCGAACTCGAACCATAAGATTATTGAAAAAAAGCAAAAATGTAGACGACCACCTTTAAATATTCTTCTACCAAATATCTTTTTCTCAAATCTCTTTTAAATGCAACCAGTGTAGGAACAACTTTTGCATACTTACACTTGTAAATAAAAAAATGGGCATTTAATATATGATAAAATCAAACACTGTACTACTTTTAATATTTTTATCAATACCTAACAAAATAAACTTTTCATTAAAGGAAATGTTCTCAACATCTTTCTTTCTTTCTTTCTTTATTTGGTGTTTAACGTCGTTTTCAACCACGAAGGTTATATCGCGACGAGGGAAAGGGGGGAGATGGGATAGGGGAAAGGGGGGGGGAGATGGGATAGAGCCACTTGTTAAGTGTTTCTTGTTCACAAAAGCACTAATCAAAAAATTGCTCCAGGGGCTTGCAACGTAGTACAATATATGACCTTACTGGGAGAATGCAAGTTTCCAGTACAAAGGACTAAACATTTCTTACATACTGCTTGACTAAAATCTTTACAAACATTGACTATATTCTATACAAGAACCACTTAACAAGGGTAAAAGGAGAAACAGAATCCGTTAGTCGCCTCATACGACATGCGGGGTGCAGAGAAATAAGGATGTGGAAAAGAAGACTTTTGGTAAGTGAAATAAAGGTGATGGATCCAGTCAGGTAGAAATAAGACAACAAGACAAGAATTGGAAAACTGCAGGGAATAGTAGGGAGAGTTTTCTTGGAAGGAAATATAGGTGAAAGGACTGGTAAGGCAGAAATAAGACAAAAGAAGAGAAGAAACAGAACCGTTAGTCGCCTCTTACGACATGCTGGTTAGCATCGGGTAAATTTTTTCTAGTCCCAACCAATATGGGACTCCCCCTAACCCGCGAGGGGTGTTCTCAACATTGTGACATTCATTTTTAACATAATTTAATAGATCATTCCAAAATGACTGTATATACAGACACGCCCATAAACAATGTTGAATACTATCTCTCTCATCTCTGCATAAATGACACATCACGTCTTCAACTACTCCCATTTGTTTTAATATCACATTTGTTGCCAAAATCCTATGCAATACTCGTATTTGAAACCATTTAAGTTTCACTTCAGAGAAGTTCTTTACATAACTAAAACATAATTTCCAATCAACATCGCCTTCTAATTTATCTTCCCATTTTGTACAACAATTTGGACGCTTTTCATCCTGTAATAATTTGTCATAATACAATTTTGCTCCTTTCATTTGGGAATGAATGACTGACACGGATTTAATTTCTTTATTTGGTGTTTAACGTCGTTTTCAACCACGAAGGTTATAATCGCGACGAGGGAAAGGGGGGAGATGGGATAGGGGAAAGGGGGGGGAGAGATGGGATAGGGGAAAGGGGGGGGGGAGATGGGATAGGGGAAAGGGGGGAGATGGGATAGAGCCACTTGTTAAGTGTTTCTTGTTCACAAAAGCACTAATCAAAAAATTGCTCCAGGGGCTTGCAACGTAGTACAATATATGACCTTACTGGGAGAATGCAAGTTTCCAGTACAAAGGACTAAACATTTCTTACATACTGCTTGACTAAAATCCTTACAAACATTGACTATATTCTATACAAGAACCACTTAACAAGGGTTAAAGGAGAAACAGAATCCGTTAGTCGCCTCATACGACATGCGGGGTGCAGAGAAATAAGGATGTGGAAAAGAAGACTTTTGGTAAGTGAAATAAAGGTGATGGATCCAGTCAGGTAGAAATAAGACAACAAGAAAAGAATTGGAAAACTGCAGGGAATAGTAGGGAGAGTTTTTTTGGAAGGAAATATAGGTGAAAGGACTGGTAAGGCAGAAATAAGACAAAAGAAGAGAAGAAACAGAACCGTTAGTCGCCTCTTACGACATGCTGGTTAGCATCGGGTAAATTCTTTCTAGTCCCAACCAATATGGAACTCCCCCTAACCCGCGGGGGGTACGGATTTAATACCATCAATCATACTGTTATTCTCCAATACAATATCAAACGTTCTTATATACTTTTTAATTGCTCCCACACATCCTAAATAACAAAAAATTCGTTCTGATTTGATACTTTTCACAAAACTCGTTATAGGCACAGAAACGTCCATCGTGATTAACCAACTGACCAATGAAATAAATGTTATTATCAAACCAATTCTGAAAAAAACAAGTCTTTTTCCCAATCTTTATATTATTAAAAAAAAAATTGGTTCTGCTAATATTTCTTTGGAAGTTTCTAAATCTATTTTATATTCATAAACATTAAACACGTCCTTCCAAAAACTGTTACGATGTTGTTTACAACTATACAGACTAGGACCACACACATCAATGTTGTCCACATCCGGATACAGTCGGCCCCGCTCATAAGGAGCGCTCGGGGACCACATTTTTTACTCCTTATAACCGAGGTTCCTTATAACAGAGCTCTCGGATATAAGGAGTAACCCAAGCCCAACTACCTTATAAGCGGGCTTCTGCATTTTCAGTGTCAGTTTTAGCAATTCTTCTTCTTCTTCTCTCTCTCTCTCTCTCTCTCCCTCTCTCTCTCTCTCTCTCTCTCTCTCTCTCTCTCTCTCTCTCTCTCTCTCTTTCTCTCGCACAGCGGATTGCAAATCAATGCCCCTTTAGGCTCATGTCTATGGAACAACAGTAATTTGTTCCTCTCTGTTCAGACATTTTCACTTCTGCATCCAGAATGAAGGTAGCGCATTTAGCGATGAACGGAAGTTTCTGCGAAAGCAAAGGCGGATAATTCTCCCCTAACAGGATTGATGAAATAATTCGACCTACTTTCGGTTTGAAGCCGGTGGAAGAAAATGTAAGTTTTACGCCCTCACGGCAAAGCCATTAGGGGCATGTTTCACGGGAAAACCCGGCTTTGTATAAAAATTAAAAATAAAAATGCAGGGGGGGGGGGGGGGGGGATGTAGACAGCTGGCTGCCGGCTGCTAGAGGAGACCTGAAATGGGCTAGGGACCGGGTTGGGTCGTCTTGGGTCAGTGCTGAAATAGTTACTTTATTGGCTGTTGGCCGAACGGACACCCGGGCTTCATATTTTTGCATGCATGTATTCGTGTTTCCGAGGCCTGAGGCTTTCGCTGTGACCCTGGGATCTTTATCGTGCGCATGCGTGCACACGGGGGTATTCGGACACCGAGGAGAGTCTGCACAAAGTTGACTCTGGGATACACATCCCGCGCCGAACTTGGGGGTTGAACCCACGCTGAAAGTGACAACCGGTTTTAAAGCCAGCGCCTCTACCGACTGGGCAAACTCCCCACCCAATATGTTGGGGTCAAGAAGTTCCATGGAGGGCGGGGGGTATGGAGTAACACATAGTGTTTTGCTCAGAACATTCCCACCCAAGCAGAGCCGCGCTAGGGGTACGCATTACCGTGAAGCTGACAGGTCTATGTAAGCTGATGCCAGCGCAAGCAATCTGATGCAGAGTCAGGAGGCGATTTGGTACAAGAGAACCTTAGAGGCCACAGCCTCGGCCGTCTAAGGGATCTGTGTGTCTGGAGGCACATTTGGTTTCTGAGGTTCAAGCGGAGCTGTTGCCTCTGCTCCCAAGTTCCCGTGTCTGGAGGCTTTTTTGGTATGGAAGCAAACCTGTAGGTTGGGGCCTCTGCCTTTCAGGATGCCAGGACTACAAAATGTGTGTCTTGGGACACATTTAGCGTAAGATTCCAGAAGTGGATCTGTGCTGTGCTGGGTCTGCTGCAAGCACACTAGAACCAGCTCGCAACAGTTGAGGTGAACAGATTGGTGACCAAGACCATCATCGGTTTCTCTCCGAGTGATGGGTGTGGGCGGAGAAAGTCTCCCAGACTTTGAAGCCGGTGCTATCGGCACTCCTTATAACCGGACTCAGGGCCGGTTTGGGGCCTAATTTTTCACTCCTAATAAGAGATTTTGTTTGTTTGCTTAACGCCCAGCCGACCACGAAGGGCCATATCAGGGCGGTGCTGCTTTGACATATAACGTGCGCCACACACAAGACAGAAGTCGCAGCACAGGCTTCATGTCTCACCCAGTCACATTATTCTGACACCGGACCAACCAGTCCTAGCACTAACCCCATAATGCCAGACGCCAGGCGGAGCAGCCACTAGATTGCCAATTTTAAAGTCTTAGGTATGACCCGGCCGGGGTTCGAACCTACGACCTCCCGATCACGGGGCGAACGCCTTACCACTAGGCCAACCGTGCCGGTCCTAATAAGAGAGGTATCGTATAACCGAGCTCCTTCTAAGCGAGTTTTCGTAAGTCATAACAAAGAACAATGTAACTCGGGGATTTTTTTCTCCTTATATAAGAGGTTCCTTATAACCGAGCTCCTTATAAGCGTGTCCGACTGAATAAAACAGTTGTTATAACTTTCCATTTGTGGACCGTAAACCTCAACTTTTTTTTATCCAAGTCAATTTCAGGGCTGACATATAAGTCTTAACGTGAGGGACACCAAGGCCACCATCCTCAACACTTTTAACTACAACATTTCTACTTATCCGATCACGTTTTCGATTCCACACAAAGTCGAAAATCCTAGTCTGTAAATCATTTACAAACTTGTCTGGAGGGTTTGGCAACAACATCCACAAATATACAAGCTTGGACAATATTAAGGATTTCAAAACTGCTATTCGACCTATAGGGGTTATCAATCTCTTAGACCAAATCAAAAATAATCGTTTTACTGCTTGAAATTGTGTATCAAAATTTATTTGTACACAATTCTTTAAATCACTCGTAAACCAATTACCCAATACTTTAAACTTTTGGGGGTTCCATTCAAAATCAAGGTGTGACATATACCTTACATCACTATTTATATTACAAGCTAACCAAACTATTGCTGTTTTGTCAATATTCATTCTTAACTCTGATTTATTTCCAAAATCGTTTAATATGTTCATTGTTTCCTCAAACGTCTCCATATAATTCAGTATCGTCGGCGAATTGTGACAACTTAAATTCTGTTTCACCTATAACAATTCCCTTAATATTTTTATTTTCCTTAATCATCAGTGAAAATACTTCAGCACTCAAAATAAACAAATAAGGAGATATGGGATCGCCCTGTCTACATCCTCTTCCTACATTAAACCAAGGGCTAGGCTGACCGTTTACTAATACAGTCGACTTAATATCTAAATAAAACGTCTTTATCCACCTCAAAATATCATTTTTAAATCCAAATGCCTCAAGCGTTTTAATCATAAAACGCCAGTCCAGCGAATCAAACGCCTTCTCAAAATCAATGCACATCAACAATCCTGCTATCCTATGCTCATTACAATATTCAATCAGATCATAAATTAAACGCACATTATTTCCAATGTATCTATTGGCCATAAAACCAGACTGATCTTCGCTAATTAGTTTTGGCAGGACAGTTTTCATCCTTTCTGCAATACAGGATGTTGCAATTTTATATACAACGTTTAATAGGGAGATAGGCCTCCAATTTTTCAAATATTCCCTTGGTTTATCCCCTTTGGGAATACATATTATGACACCTTCTCTTTGAGTGGAGGACATTTCTCCTTTTTCAAAACCATCGTTTATTGCTCGAACAACTAAACAACCTATGCGCTGTTTTGTGTTAGTGTATGTAGTAAGTGTCAACCTGTACATTTATTCGGAACAGACTCATGAATATATGTATCATTAATACTCAGTCTCAGCTAAATATTACTTAGATCAGGAACAGAACATTGTGTCAGTGCATTCAGTCAGTGTCAACCTCTACATTGGAAACAAACTCGATAATATTGGCATCAGTGACACATAGATACAACTAAGTATCACCTAGATCAGGAACAGAACATTGTGTCAGTTCATTCGGTCAATTTCAACGTGCATATTCGTTCAAAAAGGACTCGTGTATATTAGCATCAGTAACATATTGCTGCAAACAAATATCTCCCACATCAGGAACAGAACACTGTGTCACTGTATTCAGTCAGTGTCAACCTTTACATTTATTGTAAACAGACTCAAGCAAATTGATATCAGCAACATAGTGACACATAGATATCTCCTGGATCAGGAACAAAACATTCTATCAGTTCATTTAGTCAGTGTCAACCCGTGTACATTTATTCTAAACAGACTCAAGCAAATTGATATCAGCAACAAAGTTACACACAGATATCCCCCTGGATGAGGAACAGAACATTGTGTCAGTTCATTCAGTCAGTGTAAACATACATATTTACCAAAACAGAGTCGAGTCTATCGACATTAGTAACATGGTTGCAAAACACAAAACAAAAACACGCCCGAGATCAAAAACAGAATATTGTCTACGTGCATTCTGTCAGTGAAAACGTACATATTAAATAACAAGTCGCGTAAGGCGAAAATACAATATTTAGTCAAGTAGCTGTCGAACTCACAGAATGAAACTGAACGCAACGCAACGCAGCAAGACCGTATACTCGTAGCATCGTCACTCCACCGCCCGTGGCAAAGGCAGTGCACGTGGAATTGACAAGAAGAGCGGGGTATTCGTTGCGCTGAGAAGGATAGCACGCTTTTCTGTACCTCTCTTCGTTTTAACTTTCTGAGCGTGTTTGTAATGCAAACATATCATATCTATATATTTTTGGAATCAGGAACCGACAGGGAATAAGATGAAAGTGTTTTTAAATTGATTTCGAAAAAAAAATGTTGATAATAATTTTTATATATTTAATTTTCAGAGCTTGTTTTTAATCCGAATATAACATATTTATATGTTTTTGGAATCAGCAAATGATGGAGAATAAGATAAACGTAAATTTGGATCGTTTTATAAATTTTTATTTTTTTTACAATTTTCAGATTTTTAATGACCAAAGTCATTAATTATTTTTTAAGCCACCAAGCTGAAATGCAATACCGAACCCCGGGCTTCGTCGAAGAGTACTTGACCAAATTTCAACCAATTTGGTTGAAAAATGAGGGCGTGACAGTGCCGCCTCAACTTTCACGAAAAGCCGGATATGACGTCATCAAAGACATTTATCAAAAAAATGAAAAAAACGTTCGGGGATTTCATACCCAGGAACTCTCATGTCAAATTTCATAAAGATCGGTCCAGTAGTTTAGTCTGAATCGCTCTACACACACACACACACAGACAGACACACGCACATACACCACGACCCTCGTTTCGATTCCCCCTCGATGTTAAAATATTTAGTCAAAACTTGACTAAATATAACAAGTCGCGTAAGGCGAAAATACAATATTTAGTGAAGTAGCTGTCGAACTCACAGAATGAAACTGAACGCAATGCCATTTTTCAGCAAGACCGTATACTCGTAGCATCGTCACTCCACCGCCCGTGGCAAAGGCAGTGCACGTGGAATTGACAAGAAGAGCGGGGTAGTAGTTGCGCTAAGAAGGATAGCACGCGTTTCTGTACCTCTCTTTGTTTTAACTTTCTGAGCGTGTTTTTAATCGAAACATATCATATCTATATGTTTTTGGAATCAGGAACCGACAAGGAATAAGATGAAAGTGTTTTTAAATTGATTTGGACAATTTAATTTTGATAATAATTTTTATATATTTAATTTTCAGAGCTTGTTTTTAATCCGAATATAACATATTTATATGTTTTTGGAATCAGCAAATAATGGAGAATAAGATAAACGTAAATTTGGATCGTTTTATAAATTTTTATTTTTTTTTACAATTTTCAGATTTTTAATGACCAAAGTCATTAATTAATTTTTAAGCCACCAAGTTGAAATGCAATACCGAAGTTCGGGCTTCGTCGAAGATTACTTGACCAAAATTTCAACCAATTTGGTTGAAAAATGAGGGCGTGACAGTGCCGCCTCAACTTTCACGAAAAGCCGGATATGACGTCATCAAAGACATTTATCAAAAAAATGAAAAAAACGTATGGGGATTTCATACCCAGGAACTCTCATGTCAAATTTCATAAAGATCGGTCCAGTAGTTTAGTCTGAATGGCTCTACACACACCCACACACACACACACACACACACGCACAGACAGACAGACACACATACACCACGACCCTCGTTTCGATTCCCCCTCGATGTTAAAATATTTAGTCAAAACTTGACTAAATATAAAAACAGAGTCGAGTCTATCGACATCCGTAACATGGTTGCAAACATTTAAAGAACCACACACGCCCGAAATCAAGAACAGAATATTGTCTTCGTGCATTCAGTCAGTGAAAACGTACATATTTAATAAAAACAGAATCAAGTCTATCGACATTGGTCACATAAGTTCACACAAAGCAGTATCTAAGCCCCTCACTTTACACAACAGGAAACAAGAGCGGGACAACAAGGAAACTCCATCAGGGATTGCTGATACTGTTCACACAAAAGTATCCAACACGGTGTGTCAACTGATTCCGTTCATACACTGGATGTTTCCGTTCATACAGCCTCATTTTCGGCACTTGCTTAGGGAAAAAACGCGGCGGTAAGTCGTGTGGGCAGCGCGCTTTTGTGATATTGCAAGAATAAGGTAGCTAATTGGTTGGGCTATGTGTACGATAAGTACCAAGGTCAGTGCTAGTAATTCTCATAATATCACACGCGGGCCGAACGTGGCAGAACTGCCTGATTTTTTTAAAACATTTTCTTGCTTTTCTCGCTCTGTTTTCGAATCTGACCCCTGATTTGCACATGATCACCAAAACCATTGCCTGTTACGACAGACAGACAGACTTCGCTTGAACAGAAGTTTATGGTCTTCAAAGAGCACAAAGTATGAATGCGTGTGATATTGGACCTATGTGTACAATAAGATGAATTGAATTTGCAAAAAACAGTTGTGTGTCCGTTCGTACTGATTTTGACGACAAAATGTGTCCGTTCGTACCACTTTCATCAGATTGTTTCCGTTCATACGCTTTTCAGTAATGTGTTCGGTGACGGATCTTTCTGGGTGTTTTGATAAGAACGAAGATTGATTTGTGCAGTTTTGCTTGCTTTGCAGCACTGCAACTAAGACTGAAATAAGGGACATATACATTTGTATTTACTTTGGTCATTATAAATCTAAAAGTTGTTATTAAATTTTTGTTGTTGAATAAAACGATCCAAAAACAATTTAATCTTATTTTTCGTCATTTTCTGACTCCAAAAACATATAAATTTGTTATATTCAGATTAAACACAAAGCTCTACAAATTAAAAATATAAAACTATGATTAAAAAATAAATGTCCGAAATCGATATAAAAACAATTTCATCTTATTCTTTGTTGGTTTTTGATTCCAAAAACATATAGATATGATATGTTTGGATTAAAAACAAGCTCAGAAAGTTAAAAAGAATAGATACAGAAAAGCGTGCTATCCTGCTCAGCGCAACCACTACCGCGCTATTCTGGATTGTCCATTTCACTGTCGGGGTCCTGATTTGGCCTATATGGTCCGCTGGACCCAAATAGCAACAACTAACTCTATTTCACTGTCTTTGCCACGAGTGGACGTGGACTGACGATGCTACGAGTGTACGGTCTTGCTGAAAAAATGCAGTGCGTTCAGTTTCATTCTGTGAGTTCGACAGCCTGCTTGACTAAATGTTGTATTTTCGCCTTACGGGACTTGTTTATAAATGTCTTAGATGACGTCATATCCGACTTTTTGTAAAAGTTGAGGCCGCACTGTCACACCCTCATATTTAGATCACATTGATTGAAACTTTAGCCAAGCAATCTTCGACAAAGCCCGTATTATGGGATTGCATTTTTAGCTTGGAAGCTTAAAAAATAATTTTAAAGTGTGGTCATTAAAAATATCAAAATGCTAATTAAATTTTAAATTTAAGTAATCGATCCAAAAATGATTTAATCTTATTCTCTATTGTTTCCTGATTCCAAAAACATATATATATGTTATGTTTGGATACAAAAACAAGCTCAGAAAATGAAAAAGAATACAGAAAAGCGTACTTTCCTGCTTAGCGCAATTGAAGCTTTACCGGCTTGTCAATTTCATTTCGTTTTGCACGTGAAAACTGAGCGATTTCCTTCTTTAAGGAGTGTGTACTTCTTATTGTCTGTGAACTCGCAAACGAATGGTACATATGCTTTTAAAAATTCATCTTTGTGCGTGTCTTCGCTAGCTATGTAAATATATATCTTTTACAGCTGGAAAGCGCTTATTGCAATGTCCGCATCTCACGTTTTCCATTGATTCTTGTCATCATCGAACAGCAAATTGAGAGATTGCTTCATATATTCTCGATCAATGCATCAGTGGCGTGTGTCTTGCATTATAACTGACACCATGCAGTACAAAAAAAACAAGTCGTGTAAGGCGAAAATACAACATTTAGTCAAGCTGTCAAACTCGCAGAATGAAACTGAACGCACTGCACTTTGTCACCAAGACCGTATGCACACCGTATACCGTGGTTGCACTAGGCAAATCTGTCCGAAGCGGTTGCACCCTTATTTTTCTGTCCGAAGGGAGACACGCGACGTAAGTTTCTGCACAAAATCACCTGTAATTCCTCACAAATGACATATCATCACAAAACTACCGTTTGTACTTTGGCCTAAGGTGTCATAGCATCATATCATCTATTTGTTTCATTGCTTCAATGTGTTTGTGAACGTTGGCCTTCAAGTATTTACACATTTCAAGCGCATTATGTGCAAATTTTGACTTTCCGCAGTTTCTAGGGAAATTCAAGCACATGAGAAAGGCTACACGCGATTTTAATGTGATCTATGGTCATTTCCCTAGTACCATGTTCCAAGTACAAAGCGACTGTTTGCATGATCGCCCCCAATATGCATGCATGGACTCGGCCGTCAGCGAAGAGACGGGTCCATTTAGTTGAAAGTAGGTAGAGAGGGTAGAACAGTTCGCCGCGAACATAGCGTTGCCTACAACATGAAAACTTTTTGTCTGCGCGAACAGATCGGTAGCTCTAAGCAACGCACCCCTGGTGTATAACCGGAAACAGTTGACACACCGTGTCTAAGCCGCTCACTTACACAACAGGAAACAAGAGCGAGACAAGGAAGCTCAATCAAGAATTGCTGATACTGTTCACACAGAAGTATCTAAGCCGCTCACTTGCACAACAGGAAACAAGAGCGAGACAAGGAAGCTCAATCAAGAATTGCTGATACTGTTCACACAGAAGTATCTAAGCCGCTCACTTGCACAACAGGAAACAAGAGCGAGACAAGGAAGCTCAATCAAGAATTGCTGATACTGTTCACACAGAAGTATCTAAGCCGCTCACTTGCACAACAGGAAACAAGAGCGAGACAAGGAAGCTCAATCAAGGATTGGTGATACTGTTCACACAGAAGTATCTAAGCCGCTCACTTGCACAACAGGAAACAAGAGCGAGACAAGGAAGCTCAATCAAGGATTGGTGATACTGTTCACACAGAAGTATCTAAGCCGCTCACTTGCACAACAGGAAACAAGAGCGAGACAAGGAAGCTCAATCAAGGATTGGTGATACTGTTCACACAGGAAACATGTCAACAACTTTCACCTCAACACACGACGAGACAGACAGGAATGTGACCAGGGTCCAACAATTTACATCAATGATTGAATAACTGATCGTGGTCAGGATGGCTGACAACGTTACTTTGTGGAGTCTGGCAACCAATGACATCTGTAAAATTTGGAAACAACTATCAAGAACACATTTTTTTGTTAGAACAGAAAACACGTCAACATTGTTCACCTCAACACGCGGCAAGACAGACAGGAACGTGGACAGGGTCCAACACGTTACAGCACTTATATAATAACTCATTAGGATCAGGGTGGGAGAAACAATTTATTTGTGTAGTTTGTCCAAAAAAACATCATTGTGGAAATGTGGAAAAATGAATGAATATAATTATGTTTGGTAAAGAAAATGCACAATAAAGTAGATGCATACAATGAACAAAAAAACTGACGAGCCTGTCTTTTGTTTTCCCTAATCAGATGAAGGCACAAACGATATCAAGCCCCCCCCCCCCTTTTTTTTTTATCTCTAAAGCAACCTTCAGTTAAACAGAAAAAAGACAATGTTACCAATTATTCATTTGTTAACAACATCATCAGTAACACCAACAGCAGCAGCAGTAACAGCATTTATTTTGCCGTCATCATCATGATCATGATCATCTCAGGGAGCGGAGTCAGGGGGATGCATGACACACACTAGCTGAGCAGTACAGCGAGACATCGCATGCAGTCTGCCCCACCCCTCTTCATCTCCCTGATCACCACCACGTGACCTCTCTTGCTGCACCCACACCACCACACGTCTCTCTAGTCCACTAACATCACCAGAGGTTGACACCACCACTTGGTCACGTGACATGGTGGCCACGTCGGCTGCAGTGCCACGATCCCGTGACCGAAGCACAGTGACTGGCAGCCCGCCCTGCTGCAGTCCTACCACGAAGCCGTCAGTGTAACGCACAGGGCTGACTGACATCAGCACGAAGACGTCATAGTATTGTAGCCGAGGCTGACTGGGGTGGGTGGGTCGTCCTGTAACTGGTTTAAACACACTGACTTATTCTTATTTTGAAAAGTAAACAAGAACGCTGAGGCGTGATTAACCATTCAGTCAAGCGAATACACACTAAACTACGCCTGTTTTCCTTTCGCCTTCCGAACACACCCACACACATTCTCTGCACAGAGAGAGAGAGAGAGAGAGAGAGAGAGAGAGAGAGAGAGAGAGAGAGAGAGAGAGAGAGAGAGAGAGAGTATTGAGAAGAAAAAAAAACAAGTCGCATAAAGCGTAATTAAAACATTCAGTCAATATGTGAGACTCACGAGTCACAAAGACACAGTTGCTTCCTCTCTGCTTGGTCAGCAACAAAAGCCTGATAAAGAAACTACAAGCAGATGAAAATAGAACTCAAGACAGCCAGGATCACACAACTAGCTTGTCCGCAAAAGAACATTGTAAATATTGTTGGTAGTAAAAACAAAATGCCCAGTTAGTACAAACGAAACCTAAACAGCACACACACAAAAACAAAGAACTAAAAATAACAGGATTCATATTCACATTCATATCAGGCTTGACATTTTTTTTCTCAGCATGGAACAATTTTGCTTTGGCGAAGACGGCCAAGGGTTCTTCACTGTGCGCAAATATAATATTTTCTTCCGCTTCCCCCATACCAGGATGTTGCACACAAAGTATTGGATAATTTAGAAATATCACATGTCTTGAAAAGTGAAAAGACATGCCAGACTATGTTTTCTTTGACCAACATTATGTACATAAGGTAAGGATAAGGATAAGGATACGATTCATATGGTCCTGTGAGGTTAACCTCATGGAAATTCGGGCTGCTTTTTCCCTGGGGAAAGCGAGCTGCCATACAGTATACGGCGCTACCCATTTTTTTCCCCTGCATGCGTGTATTCATGTTTTCAAGCCCTGAGACTTTCGCTGTGAATTTGGGTTCTTTATCATGCGCATGCGTGCACACGGGGGTGTTCGGACACCAAGGAGAGTCTGCACAAAGTTGACTCTGGGAAATAAATCCCTCGCCGAACGTGGGGATCGAACCCAGGCCAATAGCAACAACTGGTTTTGAAGCCAGCGCCGCTACCGACTGAGCTATTTCCCCGTAACAATTGTGACAATCTTAAAATTGCATTCAGTAATATTTGTATTTGGTGAAGAAAAAATAAATCAGTATGATAAAATTTCAATTGAGGTGTTTACACAATCATTCTCGGTGCACGACCTATACAAATTAGCGTGTAATGTCAATCCACAAGATATCTATAATGAACGCACGTAGTGATAAAGACAGACAGACAGACGCACAAAATAGACAGACAAATAGACAGACGCGCACACTAGCATTATATTCAATGATTAAACACTTAATAGAATGCTGACTGTTTAGTGTAGTGGCGCTTTCTATACTAGCGGTGAGATCCTTGTTATCTTTACAAAAAGTTCATCAAGTCATCGCACAATATGTAATTAGGTATGTTTGCGCAAACAAATCAGTCATATTAAAGATTTAAAAAGAAAAATCAACTCTGCAGCAGAGACACACATTGTGCGTTATGTTGTCTGCAACTAATCACAAACACCTAAATTAGATAATTAAAATTGCATTGTATCATAGAGCATTTGAAGGAAATCAGTCAAAAGTAAAAATGAAAACCCTGACACTTCTGGTAACTTGTAGGTAGTTTAAGAAAATGCTGTTTTCGCGAATTGATTCAAGTTTTACTTTCACTCGTGTATGTCAGTCTCTTGATCGGCGAACGGCAAAGAATGGCATCTTTGTTCACAGGAGCGTATCAAAGTGCAAATCGATTGAATTATCCCATTCCTGTCGCATTACTGCGGTAGTAGTAGTAGTAGTAGTAGTAGTAGTAGTAGTAGTAGTAGTAGTAGTAGTAGTAGTAAACCACCACTAATGCAGTAGAGCTAAAGGGAAATGATAAATCGATTTAACGGCGCTTGGATGCACGCTTCGAAACAAAATTAATTTGTGCCTTCGGCGCCTTTCTTTCAATGAGGTAAATCCAGATTCAGCATAAAGTTTTGAGTGGCTATTGCCTCGCACAGCGCCGATTATTGTTCTAATGGCGTCCAAATGTAAATTTTCAAGTTCTTCTGCTATGGCATTGGTCCAATTATCCCATAATGTATCAGCGTAATCAAACAATGGCATTATGAAGGTCTTATAAATAATTTCCAGACTTTTCCGACTAAGCCTATAATTTGAACGATCTCAAACACGCTACTAGAGGTCTGCATGTCGCAATAATGGATTGAACATGTGCTTCCCATTTACAGTTGTTTTGCAAGACAACACCCAGATGTTTATGCGTAAATGAATCGTGCAGAATTGTGTTATCAAAACTTAAATAATGAAAAACCGGATTTCTTTTCCTGGTGAAATTCAAGAACTCGGTCTTCATAGGGTTGAATTCGACTTTCCATTTAGCTGCCTAATCATGTATCTTAACCAGGTCAGAATTCAGAATT